>NW_027506414.1:0-90258 GCF_021521415.1 Bidens hawaiensis | reverse complement strand
ATAAGTGAGATTGTGGCAAAACACGGAGTACCGTTGTCGATCATGTATGATAGAGATACTCGTTTTACTTCAAGATTCTTGAAGAAGTTTCATGAAACAATGGGAACAAGACTAAACATCAGTATGGCTCATCATCCTCAAACAGATGTGCAGTGTGAAAGAACTATCAGACCCTTGAGGATATGCTACGTGCTTGTGTGTTAGACTTTGGAGGAAGTTTGTCACACCCCAACCTTGAGGATGTGCTACGTACTATGTTAGACTTCACATTTCTCAATATACTATCATGCAATAATTTAAAAGAGGCAATATTTATTAATTCAAATTAAATATTCAAATAAATCCAAACAATGTCAAATAACAAACTACAAATCATTAAGCAAAAACAAATAAAATCAAACTTAAGTCTTGATTAATTTGTGTCTTGATGACGTTCTTCTAAATTAAAGCAACATTTAAATCTCCAACAATCTTACAATCAATTCAATTTAAAACATGTATATCCTTACAAAATAGATATATATTGTCAACACTAGGTTAAATGAGTAAAACACAGTTAATTCAATATAATATAATATGAGAAAAATAAGCAAATTGTCCTTATGAGGTATACAATCAAGACAATGAGCAATTAATAAGTGTCGGTAAAACCATCGCCTTGCGAAATGGGCTTTGACTATTACGACGGTCATATGATAATACTATTATGTGAATACGATGGACCTTTCCGAATGCGTTCAAATAAACAAGCAACAAATAAGCTATGATATAAATAATATAAATACACATATGTCCCCAAAACATTGGAATACCAGTAAAATGAGGGGACTGATTACTCATCTTATCAAATAAACGAGGGAATGAATGTGATAAGAATGATAATAACTAAGCGTAACGCTCTCCAAGAATTATTAATGACAAATCCTAAGAAAGAGTAATAACGGAGAATACTACCAATTAATGAATGGATAATAGAGATTTGAGATTTGAACGGGTATTCGTGGGTCAATTTAATTTATTTAACTTTTATTTTATAAAGGTTATTATTAAAATTATAATAGTAAAAATATATAACTATAAAAAAAAAAAATCCTTTTGCTAACTATTAAAGTTGTAATAAAGATTATATAAATATTTGTTTATAAAATACTTTACCAATGTTTATTTTAAAATCTAAAAAAATATAAGCTTATATATTTTAATTATGTATTTTAAACTAAAAATTTTTTAAATCTTTATTATGTAAACCTTTAACAATTTTTAATATTTATTATATATTTACCTATATATATATATACACACACACACATATACACATACACATAGGGTCTAACAAAGGTTCGAAAACGACTACTTAACATGTCGGTTTTTATTGAATACTAGTTATTTATTTTATTTATAATATAATTCAAATGATTAAATGAATTAATATAATAATTAAATGAATCTTTCATAAATAAAAGAGGCAAAAACGGGCTGGGGTTGGCTCGAACACTAGCCCCCAGCCAACCTAACCCAAAACACACACACCTTAGCCATATAGGCTTGGGTGTAAGTTGATCATATCACGACACTGATAATTTATAAACTAACTATCACAAACCCAAATAAACATATGAACCCTATCAAGATCAATCGGCCAAATCGTTAATCTTTTGCCGATTAACCTCGGGTTTAACATTCCAGATATCAAGACAAAGTTATTAATGTAATAAAATACAAATAATTAATGTAATAAAATACCTATAAGAACAGGTATTAGTAGGCGATGATAATATAATTAACTATAAGGGTTTCATTGGCGACATCACAGATAAGGTACAGACACATGTAGTTGATTTATAATGAATAGACTATGTATAATGCCAAAACCATAAAGACGGTTAGTTTATAATAGTCAATACGTATCAGTTTGATCATTGTTTCCACATAACAAACATCGGTGAGATCATTAAGGCACGAGGAATAATATTCACGAATCAAATATGTGTAAGGAGTGAAGATTAAGGTTCAAGAAAACTAAACAGGTTGCGGATTGTGAACTGGATATGGTATACGGGTTTGGGTAAACGGGTTAATGGGTTATAATATAATAATCTAGCAAGTTTTGCAAAGAGGTCCCTGAACTACGGATATGGATTGATAAAATAACCCAAACGTAGAACGGATATGGATACACAAGTAGGTTAAAGTATAGATAAGGGTTAAAAATGTACATATTAAAATGATAATAATAACTCGATAGGCTCGGAATTTTATTGATAAAATAAGCCGAACGTAGAAATGGGTCCGGTCACGGTTAGCAAAATAATAAACTAAAAATCCGAATTGTTACAGTATCCCCTACTTTTGGAAATTTCATCCCGAAATTAAAAAATACTAGAACACAACCATTAAATTTTGAGAAAAAGAAAAATTTTAAATATAATTTAAAATTCATCATAATACGGAACTTTGAGTAGTCGAATCAAGGTTACAAATGACAATCCGATAAGGGCACTTATATAGAGGATGTACCAGCGGCATATCCACCATTACCTTATCATCTTATCATTTGTACCATTATTCCATAACTACCTTCGGTTCCAGATTATGGCACCCGATGTTCGTATTATTATTTCCATGCCAGGAGTGGGATAATTACATATCCACCCATGATTACTTAGATCCCCGGATGGTTCACATAACTCGTCCCATCTTGTGAGTTACAAAATATTTGAAAATACATGATTTAAGAGAACAAAAAGATTTAAGAAGTTTTAAGTAGAAAATCACCAATGTATAAAATATTTCAAAAATTGTAGTGGACTTAAATGAAAGAATGAAATTTCTAAAACATCTATTAACGTAAAAGTTTAAGTCTTGAAAATCTAAGAAATAACTTACTAAAAGTTGAGATTATAAACCGGTGTGTGATGAATGAGAGTAAGAAAGTAAAATGGGAGTATACTATAATAAACAATTCACTTAAATAAATTAACTGTATTCATGAGATAAGATATGCAAATGATAAATAATTCAACTTGAAATAATTCAATGCCATAAATAGTCGTTACAATTCATAACTGGGAAACACAAAAATAAATTAAGATAGAATAAGGAAATCAGAAGAAGTCTTTAGAGTCCTTGAGTAGCTTAATTGGTTAGCCTTGAAGCACCTTGATGAGTTGGATTCATAAGAGCTTGACCATTCGAGGTAGATTGACTTTGAATAGCTTGAATGGGTTGAGCTTGAAGGTGTTGCACGATTGGGGCTTGATTAGAGTATGATTGGTAAACTTAAGCTTGCGGGTGCGGAATTTGATAATTTTGGGTTAAGTAAGGATGATCTTGATGGACAAGAGGAGCTTCAAGGATGTGGGGTTTATAGGTTTGAACTTGGTAAGCAAGGGTAGTGTAGTAGGGTGTAGTCATTGTCACACCCTCATTTTCCACATGCGGGGTTTTACCCCGAGGCGTGTGACAAACCAGGATCTCAATCATTAGTTACAACAAACGACGTCTAAATATTTCAGATAAACTTTATTGTCCTGTATTTGGGAAAACCATTCAGAGTTAATGCCTTAATGTTTTAATATGCGGAAGCGTAACATAACGGGAAACATCCCTAAGCAAAACAAAATAGTCTAAAGCCCCCAAAACATGCGCAAGCCATAACATTATTAAGTAAATAAAATTCCATCTTATGATGCAATGTCTATTGGTGATCATGAATGCAACTCCTATCCTTGCACTATCAGCGACCTGAGAAAGAAATGCTAAAACGGGTCAACACGATGGTTGGTGAGTTCACAGTTTGAGTTAAAAACAAGTTTGTCAAACAAACCATTTAGTAAGTAAACAGTGTAAGTATTAAAGCATAGATATTGTACGGATAATGTATGCATTAGTAATACCACTAGTTAATTATGCTAGCAATCATGTTACATTAGTTTGTGTTCCATTGTGACCGAGGCTGACTAGTTAGTTTGTTGCCACACACGGAGTCTAATATAAGACTAGTGTGTTTCTAGTAAATGAGACGCCCAGCGACTCCCTCAACTGAGAGCCCCGAGGGGGTTTGTCAAACCCAGTAGTACTACCTTTCATTACCGAGCCAATGTACAATCGTTAACGGTCCAATGTGCATGGGGGACTTCAGTATAAGTTCACAATGTACACATGAGGTATTTAAAAAGTCTACAATATCCAAAAACAGTTTTGTATGTTGCATGCTTTCCCCCCAAAAGGAGTAAGTAAAAAGTGGGGTAGTGAAACTCACCTCGAATGCGGTTCAAATAGAAAGTCAACTTCTTAAGTCAAGTTGTTCTAGTGCCTAAATCATACAAGCACTACAAGTATTTGCTAAGCGATTCCTAGAACCCTTAGTATCCTAATAATTTCCTCGTTTATTTAAAGTTTGACCAAAGTTTGACTTTGTGTTGACTTTGACGAAAGTTTGAATTTTGTTGACTTTGACCAAAGTTTGACTTTTCGTTTGACTTTTGACCAAAATGTCCAAGTTGTTGACTGTTGACTAAAAAGTCCAAGTCTCGATGACCGAAGACTAAAAATTGAGTTTTGTTGACCGTTGACCAAAATGTTGACATTTGACCAAAATATTGACCTTTGACTAAAATGTTGACCGACGGCCCGTTGATGACTTTTGACCAATATTCTAGACTTTGAATAATTACATGATGTTCCTTAACACAATTTAACAATAACCAAAGAAATGTGCACTTAGCCACTTTTCATACAATCCTATGACTAAGTCTAACTCATACCACTTGCAACACTTCACAAGTAAGTCTAACCACTTAGTCAAATAGTTCTAATTTGACCCATAAAGTCAAAATTCAAATTAGCACAATCAATATATTACAAATTACAACTAGTTTAACTAACCAATATATTGATAATCCTTAACAAGTTTTCAATCATCAAAACCGATTTTTCTCACCAACCAAAACTTGAAATTAAATTACCAAATAATTCACAAATATTCTAACAGTTATTAGGTATAGCATACATTTTTCTCAAAATTTTACAATTCACCAAAACATACAGAATATTCACACTCTACATCAACCTAATTTTAGTTTCTGTTTTAACACATTAGTACACAAATATTTGTCAAAAATTCTATATTTGTCCAATTGATTCAAGAACAATTGGATTAGATTGCTACTTCAATTTACAACATTCCAGAAGTGGAATCATACCCATATCTGTTTTTAAATTCAAGTTATGCAATTTATAAAACATCTCAGAAAATTTACCTCTCAATCAGGATTGCAACCCGAGTTTATAAATTAATAAAAACTAGTCATACAAAGTCCAAAAATTAATATTCTATACTTTTTGAAAACTATATTCCAAGTAGATATTCATAGAGTCATAAATAAACCTAAAACACAAAGTTATCAACAAGTTATTCAACATACAATCTAAGACAAAGAATCTGTCAACAAGCAGATTTAATCCATAATTCACAAAAGTCATGATTTTTACATTCTTATGATTCTAAATCATCAAGGATAATTCTTATACAATCAAAATTTATGTCTCCCTACTATCCATTTAATTTCATAAGAAAAACAAATATATTTTTATAAGATTCAAACTTCTAAACCAAAACACATACAACTCTTTTGACTCATCAAATTTTGATCATCTTCTTTCTGTGATCCAAATCATTTGGATACAAGGTTCATATGTATAAAATAAAGCATAATAACCTACTCACTTGATTGATCCAAATGTTTACTCCCCTTTCTTCCCAATAATCACCAAACCTTTTGTCTATAGAAGTGGACTTGAAAGAGAGTATTTGCAAAACAAAATGAGTGTGTGTGTTTGTGTGTGTGGTTCACGGCCAAGGCAATAGAGGGAAAGAGAAAATGAAAAGTTTTGGAAATTTAATAGTTTGTAACCTCTTTGTATTAATAAACCTTTATTATTGATTTAATGTAATAATACCTTAGGTTATCTTTTATTAATCCATATGTGACATGCTACACAATTTATAAAACATTTCCTATGTATTATAATCTAAGGTTCCATAGTTTAACTAAACAACCAACATGTAACATGGCATATAATGTAACTTGTTTAATCACCTAGTTTTATTATAAATCACATAAGCATGTAACAACTAGTAAGATAACATGTTGATCGTATAACACATTCTACTTATCATATACGGTACCTGCCACATACCACGTTTATTATAACATGCATAACGAGTTTATTATTCTAGTTATAATTAGCCACTTATTCATGTTTAAGTCACCAATGACACATTAACTTAAATGCGCGCATACATGACACTACATGTATAAGAGTTCATTAACATTGTTAACAGAACTAACTGAGTTTACAGACATAGTCAACCAGATTTAACTGTGTTTAGTTAACGGAGTTAACCTAAAAATTGGCAGTTGTCACAGTCATACCTTGAGCTTAGTGAGCATGGATAAGTTGAGTGCACATGTTTCGGAGATGATTGGGGTCTCCACAATGGTAACAAGCACCGGTAGTAGGGGAACCGGGTGGGTCATATGGTGTATTAGTGGGTCTAGGAGCATGGGGTGCAGACTGTTATGAGACGGCTTGTGCATTAGGCGGGGCATGACAAGTGTTAGCAAACTGGCCATAATGATTGCATTGGGTGCACAGTCGACAAGGGAATTGAGCAGGGTGATGACTGTTACATTTAGCACAAAGTGGATGAGGTCCGACGTAGGCTCTTTTGTTCGGCACATTTTGGTTAGGTGGAGATTGGTCGTTGGGTTGGTTAATGGCATAGTTTTGGTGATTGGTCTTACGCTTTTTGTTGTGGTTGTTATTGCGGTGACAGTCGTTGTTTAAAGCATGTTTGGGTTCAGCATTAGCATCAATGGATGAATCAGTATTGGTCTTTTCGGGGGTAGGCTTGGAATATTTTAGGGACAAGGTTCCATCCCTAACATGATCGTCGGTGAGGGAAGAAAGTAGTTCCATAGCCTCACCGATGATTAAAGGGTTACAACTCACCACAACATCTCGGAAAACAGTTGGTAGACCACGAATGTATTTCCGAATGCCACGGTTCTCGGGGGTTACAAAGTGGGGTACAATGCGGTTAAGCTCACGAAAGCAGTTGGAATAGGTGGAGTTATCCCTACCAATTTGCTTTAGCTCCCAAAATTAAGTTTCAAACCTTTGCAGTTCATGTTCGGGGCAAAACTCTTTCTTCAGGGCCTCATTGAGATCGTCCCAAGGCATGGTCACAGCCAACTCAGTTCCTTGGTCGGCTTTGAAAGCATTCCACCAAGTCAAAGCTCGATCCTCTAAAACCCTCGATACGAACTTAGTCCGTTTGGAATTTGGACATTCACAATATATTAACACGTTCTCCATCTTCTTGAACCATTGCAGATGTTGGGTGGCGTTTTCTTCACCATGAAACGACGTAGGTTTGGTACTCAAGATGTTCCTAAAGACGAAGTTGTTCGTAGCAGCAGATATAGAAGAAGCATTCGAGTTAAGGTTTTGAATTTGGGTTATGATAGCGGGCATAGCAGCAGCAAACTCTTTGTGATCCTAGCAGCCAGACGGCGGTCATGAGAACCATATGAGTGTTGATGACGATGGTGGTTTATTAGTGAAGACATTCTAAGAGGAATAAAGATAAAAGATTGTACGAATAGGGGTAAATTTTGTAAATATTTATGAGATGACGTAATCAATGCGATCAATGTGAGATACCTAGATGAGGTTAGTTTAAAAGTTAAAATTTGTTTGACTAAGATAACTTTACAAGAAAATAACACAACATAATTTGTGTGTTAGCCTCCCATGAGCTTTCCATGGCAGTTTGAATGACCCAACCATTAGCGTTCCACGACATTTTCACTATACCAACTAATTAACGTATTATCAAATATAAAGATTTGGACGACCCATACGAGTTAGATGACATTTTAAGTGTACCAATTAAACAACGAACTAACGAGATAAAAATATGAGTAGTTGGAGCATCACGTGAATCACCACGTATGATTAACTCCAACAAAAACATAATATTTATACTAAGTTGAGATGAATCATAGGAGTGTCCATGGGTTCCATGGATTTTTCACCCGACTAACCTTTTAAAATAACACAACACAATAATCGGAAATTACTAAATTTAGCCACGAACCACCTTGAATTCGGTTTTATAAAAAGTGCAACCGCTAATGTGGTTACGTTTGACAACCTAAGGTGTCGATCGTATGACGTTCCGCTTTAGCCTATAAGATCGAGTAACGTGGACAGGTTATCCTCCAGGGAAGGAATAGCGTCTGACATTGGGTTCTCGGAACCGGTTTTCCAAGGCCCGACTCACAGTTCTCTCCCGCTTCCAGTAACTACAGGACTTGTCAAACAACCTATACCTAAGGTGAGAGACTAAAAACAACACTAGGGAATTCTTAACGAATTTCCCCAAATTAAAAGACAATCCACTTGAATTAAATTAATTAAGAAAAACATTTTGAGGTTGAGGCATAGCCTCGGAGTTGTGTGTGTGCATGATAATATCAAACAATAATTAAATAATTAACTAGGAAAGCGGTAAACAAATAATTTGAACACATAAGGCAATCAAGTAAGCACATATGGGTCTCCTAAGGATGTTGCTAAGGGACCACTAACGACATATCTTAAACCTTCGGCTCTGATAAGCAATCTGTCACACCCCTACCTAAGGCGAAAATTTTGGGGCGCGAACTGATTGTTCAAATCTCTCAAGGTACTAACATGCAATAAGGGTTGAAAATTCACATAAACCAAAGTTATAATGATAATTAAATAAATATATTAAACAATCATATTAAAATAATAATAATAAATCGATAGGCTTGACATTTTATTGATAAAATAATCCGAACATAGAAATGGGTCAGGTCACGGTTAACAAAATAATAAACTAAAATCCGAATTGTTACAAAGTCGGGATGATCACTTACATCTGGCAGAGTTTTCTTACAACAATAGCTACCATTCGAGTTTTGTATGTTGCCGTTTGAAATTTTATAGAAGAAGTTGCAGAACTTTGGTATGTAGGGGAGAGACTGGTTAGAAATAACTTAGAATCTTAGAAGTCATTCAAGAGACCTCATCGTAGTATGATCAGATTATGGCAAGATAGAAAGCTACTCAAGATTGTCAAAATTCATATGCTGATAAGCGACGACGACCGATTGAGTTTAACGTTAGTGACAATGTGATGCTTAAGGTCTCTCCTTCGAAGGGAACTATTCGTTTAAGGAAAAGATGAAAGTTGAGTCCAAGGTACAATGGACCATTTAAGATCATAGATCGTGTGGGTGAATTGGCTTATAGGCTTGATTAACCTACTGAATTGGAAGAAATTCACTCAACTTTTCACGTTTCTCATTAGAGAAAATGTCTAGCTGATGACACATCTCTCGTGTCATTAGAGAACACCGAAGTTGATGAGCAATTGAACTACTCTTACATACCATCTGAGCCTCTTTTAAGGAGGTTAGACTTGTAACATCCACTTTCGAAAATAATAAATAAATAAACTTTTCTTACTTAATTGTGTGTTATTATTTATTTATGATTGAATAAAATAATAGTAAATGATTAGTGGTCTTAGAATAAAGATGGATTCTATATTAACTATGGATTTAGGGTGCACATATGGGGCCTAAGGTCCAGGGTCTTGGAGTATTCAAACTCCTTAAACCCTTACATAAACCTTAAACCTCACATTTCCATCCATGCCTCCACATACTCAAAACACACAAAAACAATCATCCTTCCATTTCGGTTCAAATCCAAAAAAGAATCGAGGTTGGTTGTGTTCTTTCCTTAATCAAACAAGAAATATATCAAGATTCATGCCTTGATTCATAAACAAAACCAACCGAGTCCAAAAGTGCTATGTTTTTTGTTAAATAAGTTATGTAATGATGTCGGTTCTTTATAAGAATGAGTAGGATGTTAACTCAGACTGTAGTGTGTAGAAAAAACACAATTTCAATATAAACAAGTTAAAAGGTGTGATTCGGGTTAATCGGTTAATATTCATAAGAGAGAAAGGTGGTCAAACGAAGTAGTTTTGACACGAGATTCGTTAGGAAAATGGATCGGGTCATAAGAGACCGAAAGTTAATTAAAAGGGCTGAAAGAAATGACTGAGACAGAGAATTGAGCCCAATACAAATTGCATCGACTTAAATGTGATTGCGATCCTTGGAAAATGCGATTACGATTGGGAAACACATTGTGATTGCGATTGGGAACTCCATGCTATTGAGATTGGGAAAATCAAAGCGATTGTGATTGGAAACCTCATGCTATCGCGATTGGGGGCTCAATGCGATTGCGATTCAGGGCCTCAATGCGAATGTGAATGGGTGCTCAACGCGATTGCGATTGGGGGTCTTAATGCGATTGTTATTGGGAACTCCATGCGAATGAGATTGGGGACTCAATGAGATTGCGATTAGGAAAATCAATATGGTTGCGATTTGGCCAGTTGGCTCCTACAACGAAGTTAATTGAGTTTACTAACTAAGGAAGTAAGAATCAGATAGATAAGTATTTAATTAACACCTATATTTTTTATACAGTTACCCGTGCCCAATTGAAGAAAGGTGTTAATATTAGCTCAGAAAGAAACATGATCCATGTGAGTTTCTATCCCTTTAATGTTTTTAGGGTTGTGTGCATACTACTATGTGATAAGTTAATACACTTACTTTAATTAGTAGGTGTATGTTATGTAAATTTGCACGAATATAGAAAGATTAAGGATATGTATTGAAGAAATGTATGTATAGTTGTATGGTTAAGGACGGTGGCATACCCTTATAATATCAGTGAAAGGAGGGTGATAAACCATAATATATATCTTTGAAAGTAGAGTGGCAGACCGTAATAATATCTATGAAAGAAAGGTGGCACACGCTAATGATTTTTGTGAAAGAAGAGTGGCAGACCCTAATAATATAGGTGAAGGTTATGGGGCGAAAGACTCTTTAAAACGTATGAGTAATTATGTATGTATTAAGTAGGGTAAGTAAAAAATATGAAAGTATGTACGTATGTATGTATGTATGTAAGGATGTATGGATGTATGGATGTATGGATGTATGTATGTATGTATGTATGTATGTATGTATGTATGTATGTATGTATGTATGTATGTATGTATGTATGTGTGTGTGTGTGTGTTTGTGTGTATGTGTGTGTGTTTTTGTGTGTATGTATGTATGTATGTATGTATGTATGTATGAATGTATGTATGTATGTATGTATGTATGTATGTATGTATGTATGTATATATGTATGTATGTATGCATGTATGTATGGATGTATGTATGTATGGATGTATGTATGTATGTATGTATATATGTATGTATGTATGTATGTATGTATGTATGCATGCATGCATGATTGTGTATGTATGTATGTATGTATGTATGTATGTATGTATGTGTGTGTGTATGTATGTATGTATGTATGTATGTATGTATGTATGTATGCATGCATGCATGCATGATTGTGTGTTTGTGTATGTATGTATGTATGTATGTATGTATGTATGTATGTATGTATGTATGTATGTATGTATATATGAAAGAAAGGTAAACAAGTTAAGCATGTAATGTATCTTCGCATACGTATTTTTAATTATCTTATGGTAGGGTATGTTGCCTGTTAAACTGGAATTCACTCAGCGTAAATTACTTTTAGTATACAACATGCAAAAATAGAGGCAACTAGCTTGAGGAGCACACATGGTAGACGAATTAAGAAGCTAGAATATGAAAAAAGGAAATTATGATGGTTTGTGAGGTTTGAACTTAAAAGTCATGTTTGTATTGAGATTATGTGATGAATGGTTTTACTTTTATTATTTCATGAAACGTTTTAAATCATTATGATATTTAGAACTGTGTTTATGAGTAAATCCAAAGTCCAAGTAGGGCTACGGGTCCGAGTCCTTACAAAACAGTGGTTTAAACTATGGTCAACCTTATTGTTTTAATAATGACTTAATTAAGACAGTGTGACATAAAATATTACTAGTTCTTCCTTGACTAATCATCATTAGTCACAACTAAGAAACTAAGGACTTAATCAAAACTACATACTCAAGATCAAGATTATTCAAATTATAGTCAAGATCTCTAAACCAACATATAGTTAAAGAAATCACAAGACTAATCTATTGAAGATAAAATAAGTACTTAGTCAAGTTAGGTTTCAAGTTTTATAAATTTAGGATAAGTTTATAAAAGTATATTGGAACAAATTTGTGTAAATATGTAATATTTGAATTTCAAATCTTATTTAAAATACTTATTCCTCTTCAGGTATGTCTTCCACGCATACCATACATTGAACAACCAACCTCACAAAATGGGCAACTCTTAGACTGTAAGAGTTGAAGGATTAGATAGAGTTTATAAAGTATGTTTAACCAAATATGTGAAATACTTGGGTTGTGTTGTATGGAGATGTAGGAAATTAAATGGATTCCTTCTCAAATGTGTTGGTCAACAAAAAGAAGCCAAAATTTATGACAATGACCATAAATAACGGTCACAGTGCCAAACCCAATGTGAAGAACAATGGAGTCCATGGTCACTGAATGTGAGATCGGGCGTCGGGCCTCCAATACCTATCCTTGTATATCAGATGTTTGAATGTGAAAAGAAGACTTATTCAACTAAGTCCTCACCCCTTTTCTCTACAACATTTTCATACACACTTCAAGGTTAAACTCTTTGATTATCCAAGTCTAATTAAACTTCAATTATCTAGAGAATATATTAATGTATAGCACAAACGTATATGATATGAGGGATCAACACTAATGTTGTGGACCCGAGTTCAACTTAAGGAAAGTAAAAGGATGGAAAGAAACGGATGCTTGTGTTCACAAGTTTCATTTGAGGAAAAAAAAGGAAGAAAAGAATAAAAAGTGTTGGGCTAGCATTAGTATGGTTTGTACTTGTTATTGGGCTTATATTGTAAGCCGAGATCTCTGGGATCTCGGTTTGATTTGGGCTTGAGCATAGTGCCTATATAAACAATTTATCTAGGTTTATTATAGGTTGGCCGTTCGTTAGATAGAGAAAGAAATATCGGTGTTGGTGTAATAAATTGTGCTTAAGCACTTGACGTTTGATATACGTGTGCTTTGAAGCATATTCGTTGTGTTCTTAGTGTGTTTGTCTACATAATCTTGAATCACCTCGTGTTAGTTTTCTCATAATCACGAGTTTGTGTGATATCACATTGAAAAATCCGTTCAAAGGACTTATAGTTGGTATTAAAGCCTATTGACCTATTCTAGGCTTGGTAGTGATATCACAGGTTCAAGGATTGTTCTTGTTATTCGTTTTGGTGGCCCTGGTACTTGTTTTTCCGGTGATCTACTCGTCGGAGAAGGAAAGGGGTTATTTTTGGATTGAAGATAGATTTAACTTTGGTTAAAATTCAAATCCCAGAGATTTCGGGATTTGATTTGTTACCAAAGTTACATGGTCAAAGCTTATTTGGGACTCTTGGAAGTTCTCAGGAAAGTATCATCGTTTTCGGCCATAATCAGGTCTTTCTCGATGAATTTTGTTTGTTCTCGGCAAAATTCTAGTGTTCTCAGTAGTTTGGGATCGTTCTCGGTCACTGTGTTTTTTCCATCTGCTTCTTCTGCTAAGCCCAGCCATCTACTGCACGTCCCAGTCAGTCTCCCAGTCAGATTCCCTCTATCTCGAAGGAGACTCAAGAAAACATCACCTTAATGGCAGGGTTCATGAATTGTTACAACGACTTTCTTGCTGGAGATCTGGTTCAACCTTCGTAGCTGCTGAGTTGGATCAAATTCATCCTGATGATGGAGAGGAAATGGACATCTCTTGGCAAATCGCCATGGCAGTGTTTCATACAAAGAAATTTACAAAAAGAACAGGCAGAAACAACTAGAATGTGCCAGCTAATCAGAAAGTGGGAGTTAACAAAGTCTCTCTGAGGTGCTATAACTGTCACGAGCCGGGCCATTTCGCTCGTGAATGCACTAACCCAGCTAAGGAAGGAAACAGAGAAAGAGCAATGGTTACAGTGGGAAATGCAAGAGGAGAAAATGCTACAAGTGCAAGTAAAAGTGAGAGAGGTTTACTAACTCAACAATTCTCTTGGAATGATCATATGGCAGCTCTCAACATCAATAATCAGACTGCAAACCTTTCTCGAATTGAAGTTGCTGATGAAGAGAATGTTGCTAAAGAAAAAGTAAAGGAACCTCAATTTGCTTTCATGGCCTTCACTCCTTCCAGCTCATCCGAGGTAAGTTCCCAATTATGTTCTCAAGCTTGTATTAATAAATTAGATTTATACAAATCTCACAATAGTAACTTGCTTAGATAAATGGAAGGAATAAAATCTGAAAATTTTACTCTTAAGAAAAATGAGAAAGCTTTCTAAGATAAAACTAAGGAATAGAAAAAGGATTTTTCAAATTTCAATATGATTTTAGCATAAAATGTTGTCACCACCTTGATGCCAAACAGAAAATGGTTGAGTTAACTGTTGAACTGGAAGCCTCTAAGTTAGAGATTATCAATTTAACTAATAAATTTGGAAGGGCTGAACTAGATTTAAGAAATTTGAAGGCTCCATTGATGTTGTTAACTCCATGATCGAAAATTAATTAAGGTGGAAAAAAATGCTGGTGAGGGGATAGGGTACTGTGTTGTACCCCCTTCATATAACGAGAGTTACACTATTCTTCCTCTTACCAAAGAGCGGGAAGAAAGGGTAAAAACCATGCAATATGGTAAAAAAAATGAAAATGAAAAATATGCGCCTGGTATAGTAAAAGCTACTGAATCAACCTCAGGGGTGAATGATACTAATGTGATTACTTCACGTGTAGATAAAGTAATTGTTGAGGATTGGACTGATGAGGATGATGATTTGCTTGTTTTGAATAATAAAGACATTAATTATCATATTTCTTTAAATTTACCGGCTTCGAATTCTGTGACTTCAAATGTTTGTGTGGGCTCTGTTTTTAAGAGCAAAGGAAATTGTGTAGTTGATTCCTCTAAAACTTTGAAATCTAGTGGTGTGTCTTTGAATAAATTTGATAAAAATAAGAATCCTCATAAATACTCCTCACCTAAGTTTGTCAAAGAAGGAAGTTCAAATGGTTAAAATTGTGATAAACCAAGCAATAAGTCAGCTGGTAAACGCCAAGTAAAGCAAACTAGCTCACACAACAGGTCCAAACCAGAAGTAGACCACAATGAATTCTACATAAAACGTCAAACATGTTTTAATTGTGGCATTCCTAGTCATATTGCTAAAAGCTGTCCACACCGTCCATATGCTCCATATTATGCATATTATAAGACATATATGCCTCAAAATACCCCTCAAAGAGAATCAAGGTATCATAAGGCAAATCCCTCTAGCGGTGACTAGAAAAGAAACAAAGTTGATAGGTTTAGTCCTCATCAGACCAAGCCTAACACGTTTTGAAAAGGTGATAGAAACTGTGCTTCGATCTCAACAACAAACTCATTTTCTGGACCGAAACAAGTTCAAAAGTCAAAGTTATGTGTGTCTCCCACTCGCAAACCAGAGATTAAGTCATCCATTAATACAAATGACAAGACTTCTAAAACAAGATATGAATGGTTGCCTAAATCTCCGGTAATCAAAATATCAAATTCTATCTTAGATAATAGGGAAGACATGTCATGGCAACCCGTGACAAGTTTAGATAAATCAGGTTTACCCAGTGTTACTATGGACTGGGTACCAAAAACTAACTGATCTCGCGCATCATGCATGAACAGCTACGGAGGAATATCTTCAGACCTTGGTAGGTTGATAGTGGCCGTTCCTGGCACATGACACGAGACATCTCCCAACTACACGACATTCAAATCTTTAACGGTGGGTATGTTTCCTTTGTGGGAAGAGAGAAAGGGAAGATTACATAGAAGAGTACTGTAAGTAATTGTGTGCTCAAATTTGAAAATGTTAATTTCGATCCTGAGTTAAAACACATTCTGCTCAGCGTCTCGAAGATTTGCGATAAGTGTTTCTCAACTCATTTTACTAACAAGGAATGCTTGATTTTAAAACATGGTATCATCATACCAGAATACTGGGTTCTTGTTCGATCACAGAGAAAAGGTAATGCTTATGTGATCGATATGAACAAAAATTTTCCTAATGAAATCAACTGTTTGTTTTCAAAAGAGTCAGAATATAATGCCATGCTTTGGCATCATCGTCTTGGTCATGCAAACATTAAAAATATAAACCGTCTTGA
This sequence comes from Bidens hawaiensis, assembly GCF_021521415.1. Lineage (NCBI taxonomy): Eukaryota > Viridiplantae > Streptophyta > Magnoliopsida > Asterales > Asteraceae > Bidens > Bidens hawaiensis. The sequence continues at coordinate 73,928 of NW_027506414.1, read as the reverse complement.
TAAAAACAACTTGGTGCGTGGTTTACCTGTCAAAGATTTTGTTACTATTAAAAAATGTGGCTTATGCCTTGGGTAAACACAATCGCAAATCTCACAAGCCAAAACTTGTTAATACCATTTCATCATTTTTTTAATTGCTGCATATGGATCTATTCACACCTGTTCACATTTTGAGTCTTTCTCGCAGCTCTTATTATCAAGTTATTACTAATGATTACTCACTTTTCACTTGGGTGTTATTTTTGTCAAAAAAGAGTGAGACTGTAGAATTGATAAAATGCTTCGTGGTGTTTATGGAGAATCATATAAACTTAAAGCTGAAGGGTATTCATTGTGATAACGGCATGGAATTCAAGAACTCAACACTGAATTATTTTCGAGCCGAAAAGGGCGTGCTTCGATAGTATAGTTCAGCTCGGACACCGCAACAGAATGGAGTTGCTGAATGAAGGAGCACGACTCTTATCGAGGCGGCAAGAACTATGTTGTGTGACTCAAAGCTGCCTTTGTTCTTCCAGTCAGAGGCTGTTAACACGGCATGTTACGTCCAAAATCGAGTGCTGATCAACAAATCTAATATGAAAACTCCATATCATATTGTTTACGGTAACAAGCCCACAGTCGCAAATTTTCGGACCTTTGGGTGTCCATGAACTCTGCTGAATCTTGAAACGACTCCAAAGGTTGGAGCCAAACCTCATGATTGTTATTTTGTTGGATATGTTGGGCGTACCGCCTACAAATTTTACAACAACTCAACGAAGCAGATAGTGGAACCTTATGACGTGCACTGGTTAGAAGAAAATGAGACTGATGCTCGTGTCGGTCCCGACTCGCTATTTGATTATACTGAACTTTTCAAGCCTTTTAATATGTTTCCAGTTGTCGATACAGAAATTTCGGGTGCCGGTGTTTCAAATTTTTTTGATGAAGAAGAAGACATACCTACTGACTCTCACATGTATCCAGTGCTGGTTATTGATCTTTCAGAATCACTGGATACCACTCAGCCGTTGTCAGATTGTCAACAAGAAAATATTATCGAAACTGTGTCTTCATCGGCACCTTCAGTAGATGCTTCATCAGTTGAGGGGGAGAGTACGATTCGTCAAATTTTTGGAAGCACTCTATTCCCAGATGTCATACCAAATGAATACATTGTCTGTACTTCGTACTCACACAGTACGGTGAAATCTGGATGGAAAATCTCGCTTACTGAAATCCTTGAAGATCCAACAAACTTACCTTTTACCAGCTCTATTCCCACACATTCAATTCCGACAAGAATTCAACAAGATCATCCTGTTGATATGCTATAGGTCCTCTTGAAACAGGCGTGTCAACTAAAAATCAGACTGGACACGTCAACAGCTGTTTATTTTCCTGTTTCATTTCTCAAATAGAACCTAAGTAAGTTGAAATGGAACTACAGAAACGAAGCTGGGTCGATGCAATGCATAAGTAATTAAATCAGTTTGATAAACTCAAGGTTTGGAGATTGGTCGAGCTGCCTGTTGGAAAGAAAGCGTTAGATACAATATGGCTTTTCCGTAACAAGCAAGATGATACAGGTGTTATCATTCGAAACAAACCATGGCTCGTCGTTCGTGGTTTTCGTCAGGTTGAAGGCTTAGACTACACTGAAGTGTATTCTCATGTGGCTCGACTTGAGGCCATTCGGATGTCAAGCACGTCATATGCTTCCAAAAACACGGTTTATTAGATGGATGTCAAGACAACGTTTTTGTATGGAGAAGTCAAGGAGGAGATTTAAGTGGATCAGCCACTAAGGTTTCTTGACTCAAAGAATCCAACTCATGTTTACAAGTTAGATAAAGCCCTGTATGGTCTTCACCAAGCGCCTCGGGTGTGATACGCAACTTTGATGGCTCATCTTCTGGGATGGTTACAAGAGAGTAACCATCGATCAGACTCTGTTCCTTAAAACTATTGCGAAAGAATTGATCGTTGTTCAGATATATGAGGATGACATCATCTTCGGGTCTACCAGTACTGCACTATGTTTTGAATTTAAGAAAGTTAGGAAAAAGAGATTTGAAATGAGTTCATTGGGGGAGATGACACTTTTCTGGGATTACAGGTTCGTCAGAGTTCGACGGGAATTCTACTGCATCAAGGAAAATATGTTGAAGACATGCTTGCAAAGTTCGAATTTCAAGATTCTAAGAGCGCAACAACTCCTATGGCGGAATGACCTCTTCTTTCTTATGATCCTGAAGGGAATCCCGTAGATCTAACTTGCTATCGGTCAATGATCGGATCCCTGATGTATCTCACCGCCATTCGCCCTAACATCATGTTTGATGTCTGTCAATGCGCCCGTTTCCAGGATTATTCTAAACTCTCTCATTTAATTATTGTTATAGTTATTTTTAGATATCTTAAAGGACAACCGAAGCTAGGTCTTTGGTATCCCAAAAACTCATATTTAGACTTATATGCTTTTGTTGATAGCAATTACGGTGGAGATGACAATGACAGAAAATCCACATCTGTTGGATGTCAATTTTTGGGTGATCGACTCATTTCATGGTAGTGCAAGAAACAACAAACGGTGTCTACGTTTACAGCCGAGGCTGAGTGTGTGATGTGTCAGCCTACTGTTCATAGGTTATCTGGATGCAACATCAATTGCTGGATTACGGTTTGGAATTTCTTGACACCCCAATCTTTTGTGATAATGATTTCGCGATTGGTATTGTTAAAAATCATGTTCAACAATCAAAAACCAAGCACATTGACAATAAAATCCATTTTATACGTGACTGTTACAACCGTAAATTGATTCATCTTGAACAAGTGCACAGTGATAATAATGTGGCGGACTTATTTACAAAACCGGTCGGAACAGCCAGATATTATGTGCTTGTGGGGTTTCTTAAAATGCTTCGTTTCGACGATTAAGTCTTTTTTGCGGTTAAATTTGAACATAAATAATTTCTTTTTCATTAAAATTTTTTGCACAAATTTAGGTGGAGAAAATTAAAAAAAATAAAAAAGAGTGTGTGTGTTTCTTATTAAAAAATATAAGTATACAAAAAATATTTGAAAATTATATTTTCACACTTTCGTTTAAAATTACATCGGTTACACAAGTTTGAAGGACATATACTTGTATAAGTTTGGTCTTGTCATCTACTTGTAGACATACATGATAGTCATTCACAAAAAGACTGAAAGCAAGTGGGGCGATTGTGGTGTGTTTTTGGTTTTAATCCTTTCACTAAAAATTATGTCGGTTATTCTAAGTTTGAGGGACATGTATCTATATATATGTTTGGTCCTGTTATCTATCTATAGACATACGGGATAACCATTTATCTGATAACTAAAAGTGATTGGGGCGACTGAGTTTAAAATTATCTTCTGTAACTCAATTGGGAAGTGATATGATTATTCAGTTAAGAGATCATTAGAAGCTTCAGACATTTTTAAATGAAAATCAAAACAAACTTTCGAAAATGATAGTAAAATTTATTCTATGTGCCTAACGTGTGAAGTTACTAGGCTTAAAAGGCTTTAGAACAGTCATTGATTTGCCTGGTAGCTTTCCATGATGCGTAAAAGTTGAAGTTATATAAACTAAAATTGCTAAACTTATTGTGGAGACTCATTTTGAAGAAATGTGCATGTCTCCAGATATCGCTCTCCGAATGATAGGTAGAACCGTAAATACCTAGTCATACACGAGCCCGTTAGTGTCTTGATCACAAAAATATTATGCCTTTGTAACAATATATATATATAATATTTTGTTACTAAATTTCATTTTTTAAAAGCTTAAATAGTCAAACTAGAACTACGAGGGTGGGGCATTCGAATAAGTCCTAAACACTTTGAATGTAAGGCATGTAAGTTCGGATGACTTGTAAGTCCAACGTTTAACCTTAAAGCTTAAAAAAAATGTTTTTACCTAGAAAATCTTTTGATTAAGCACTAGGGGGTTGGAGTCAAATTGGGGTGATCTGGGGAAAGCTAAATACGCTTTGAGAAGATATAGGATGCATCACAGGTCCATGAGTAATGTCCATCTAAGATATATGACTAATTGAACATAACTCGTGTCACTGATGCAATGAAAATCATGCAAAGTTAATTATGCCTGCTATCAACCTATCTCTCTATGTCATAATGGTGATGAATATGAATCATTGTGAATGCATCTTAATCAATATGATTCCATGTTCGTATATTTTCTCAAGAGGTTGTGTGTTTATCAAAGCTGAAATCTGATCCCAAAATTTGTTAAAATTGCAAGAAAACCGGGCGATTAAATTATTCTTTATTTTATTTTTATCTGTTATTAATTTTTACCTCATGGTTACCCTTATCGAAATGAACGCTATAAGAAATCGTTTTAAAAACCATGGATCAAGTCCACGTTTGGGTTGTAAAAATTATTCTTGGACCATGTCTTTGTGGCCCGGATGAATGGATTTTTGTTAGGTTGGACTAGCCCATGTAAAACTAATGTTTTTAGCCCATCAGGGTTCTCGGCCCAGAAGTCTTTTTGAAGTTTAAAAGGCATCATTGTCCTAGATTTTAAATCAGTTATTTCTCTCTGAGCCAAAAACACTAAAGCCCTTAAGTCATTCATACTTGCATTCCTCAAAACTTTCGTGAACAATGTTGATAAACTAAAGGTAAATGAAAATTTTGATAAAGGGGTTTTCAGGTCACTGTTGGACGTTCTCTAAATGGAACGAACAGTTAGATTCTTATTTGGTTTGGTTAATTAAGTTGTGAAATATTTTTAGGATGAAGAATTATGGTATTTGTGAGTTGTGTGCTTAATATGTTATGAGTGATTAAAGTTGCAGGTTTCGATAATAATAGTGGTCTTGTTGATTTGGAGAAGATAACACGTATTTCGAGAGGAAACCCAAGGGTTTTCCTGGCCAAGATCTTCATGGATCTCGGGATCCAGGGTTCTCGGGGATGTTTGACCGAAAACCATTGGTCAAACAGAGAACTCCTTAGTATATCGAAAATATCAAGGGTTCTCGGTTGACCATTTGATCGAGAACTAACTTTGGTTAACCAAGAACTTATGTTCTAGGTTGAAAAGGATCTTTCTTAAATAATGTTGGATAGAGAACTCCTTACATGGACCGAAAACTAAGCTTATTTATAGAAAACTTAATTTATGGACCGAAAACCACTTATTATATATTAAAATTGACATCAATTTTCAAATAAGGACTGATGATATCTAAATTTACATTATTGGTCCCTGTTCTTTAGCCATGTTGTCAACTTGGTTTATAATACTGAGTGATTATCCAGTTAAGTGACAACACTACTAACTTGACTCGTTTGTTGCAGTCATGGCTGATCAAGCACCATTGAAATATGTGGATACTCATTGTATTTCCGAATGCTTATATGATCCACCTCTTGTACACATGGAATTCAATTCCATGATAGTGGGGCTCAACACGTGCAGGATTTCTCATGCTATACGAGAAACTCTTGTTATTTGCAAGAAGATGGTGACGGAGGTTTGGAACAATGCTTCCATTAACCAATGGGGTGATGGGGGAACTGTAACAATTGACTCAAAGATTCAAAAGAAGCCAATTGTTATCTCAGATGCTATTATTCGTGAATTTCTACGTGTCGGTGATCAACACGACTAACCAACTTAGTACCCTATTTTTGTTGTTGCTGAAGTCGCTTTAAGAATGGGATATGAAGGATCCTACCCTCCAGCCATCAAGAAACTTTTCTATCCTTACTGGAGGTTCTTGATTCACACGTTCTTCACGTGTGTCTCAGGACGTAAAGGGGGTTCAGACGAGATCAGCCACATTCAGATGTCGGCTGTAGTTGTTCTGATCATGAATTTCTACTTGTCGGTGATCAACCCGACTACCCCACTGATGTTGTTGCTGAAGTCGCTTTAAGAATGGGTTATGAAGGATCCTACCCTCCAGCCATCAAGAAACTTTTCTATCATTACTGGAGGTTCTTGATTCACACGTTCTTCACGTGTGTGTCAGGACGTAAAGGGGGTTCAAATGAGATCAGCCACATTCAGATGTCGTTTGTGGTTGCTCTGATCATGGACTGGAATTATAACTACTCCATGTTTGTGTTCGATGAGATTATGAGCAACCTCAAGGGAAGAAGAAAGAGATGTTTATGATGTACCCGAGGTTTCTATAGATGATATTTGACTCACGCTACCCTGACCTTGTCAAATTTGTAGAAACGCTCAATTTAATGGCTATGGGTCCTTACATAATTGGTTTGATGAAGCAATCACGAAAGGGAGCAAAAGTAGTATACAAAGGTCTTCACAAACTTGTCAAGTTTGGACGGTTTGCTGAAACTGAGGTTGCTCCAGCCAGCTCTAGTGCCTCGATTGCTGATGAGCATGTGACACTTGCTCAGAGGTTTACTGCATCATATGAGACTATCTATAATCATGATGAGCCAGATAGTTCTTCAACACAATACATGAAGACTGAACACCAAGAAGAACAAATTATACCTACTGCTGATAAGTTGAATGACTTCGAGATGTTTAAAGATCAACTCCAGTCGATTGCATTGAAATCTCCTCAATCAGTCACTGCGACACAAGATGAAGATATTCCAGAGAAACCAGCCATCGATCTCATTCCAAGAAAACGAAGAAAGAAAGATTCGAGTCCGGGTGTGCTAGTTACTGAAACTACACCAACATAACAACAAAAGGAACCTGAGCCTGAACTTACTGAAGCTCAAGTTGATGCAAGTCCATCCACTACTGAACTTCAAACTCAACACCAGATTTTTGATGATATTGCTCATGAGTTTGAGTTTGAAGCTAATGTTCAATCTACTGACGAGCCATCAGCATCGTCTGACTCGTTTGGTCAATCGAGTTCAAGCGCCGCCGACAAAATTGCCCACATTCTAGCGACGCAAGACAAATTTTTGCAAGATAAAGGCAAGGGGATCACTCTGGATGCTGAACCTGTTGATGTATAGTCCTTACAACGATGACTCTTTGAACTTGAACAAGACTCGGTTGTGAAGGATGTACGAATTCAAGAGCTTGAGGCAAGCAATTTGGATGACGATTTGAAGATCAATGAAATTCAAGCCAACATGGGTAGCCTCACCGCTAGGTAATTAGAACCTCTAGCATAAACTTATTCAGAAATTTGGAGATAAATTTAAAAGCGATGAGGACGTTGCTGCAATGGCACCTGCTGACAGTCAAGATGGTACTTTTAGTGAGCGTCCTGCTTCAAACATTGACGCTTCTGAAACAATGGAACAATACATTGCTGCCCCTACAAAGACAGCAGAACAATATGAAAGAATTTAAAAGAAGATTCGTATCATGAAGAATTCAAATAAGAACATGGAATCTTCCGATCACCCGGATAAATTTTTTGTTGAATTCAAAAAAGGTTTTTTTGACAAGTATGGTGATCGATCAGGCATTCTGTCTTGGGGGTTTGATATTGATAAAGCCATGTGGTGGGTGAAAAGAAGGTCTGGGACTACCGAATATTACAGGAAAATGAAGGATTTTGGATCCTGAACGAGGGTTGATCTTAATGACCTTATTAATGCTCCTCTTCACAACCCCAACAATGACAAAAAGGCTATAGATTTCTGGAACTTTTTGAGGAATCAAGTTGATCGAGGATTCCCGAATATGATGGGGAAGACAATGGTCAATGTTACGACACAAAATCTTACGCATCATGATTTCCATCCGAGGACTTCGATAATTATATTCTGGACCATAATTATTGCTATCGTCGGATGGTCCACATTATTCGTCTCATCGTGTGCATTTACAAAACATTTGAGTAAAACATGATTTTGAGGAAAAAAAAATTTTCAAGAAGTTTTAATTATAAACCAATGTATAAAACATTTTGAAAGTTGTGGTTGATTTAAATAGAAGAGTTTCTAAAACATCTTTTAACACAAATGTATAAGTATTTTGAAAAATAAATAACTTATTAATAGTTGAGGTTAATAAAGAGAGTTGTGATGAATGAAGGTAAGGGAATAGAACAGCGGTAGGCTTTAATAAAAAATCTATTTAACGAAAAGAAACTTTATTTATAAGGTACAATACGCCAAGGATAAATAACTCAAACTGAAATAATTCAAGCCCACAAAAAGGCATTACAATATCATAATTAAGAAAAAAGACTAGATAATAAAGATAGATAAAGAAAACGGCAAACGTCTTCAGGGTCCTTGAGTAGCTTAATTGACGTGACTTGAGGCACCATGAGGAGTTGCAGGAGTAGAAGCAGATAGATTCGGCATTGCTTGGAAAACTGAAACTCGAACGGTTTGCAAGAAAGTTGTTTGGTGGAAATATGTCTGGTAAACTTGAGCTTGTGGTAGCGAGGTGTGGTAGTGTTGGGTTAAGTATGGTTGGCCTTGATTGATGGGAGGAGCTTCAGGGACATGAGTTTGATAGGTTTGAGCCTGGTGAGCATGGGTCAAGTAGTAGGGTATTGTCGTAGATTGGGCTTGGTGAGCTTGGGTAAGTAGAGGGTGCGTATTACTGAGATGATTTGGGTCTTCACAATGATAGCAAGCAAGGGTATTAGGAACATCAGGTTGAGCATGAGGGGTAGGTTTTTGCGGGACGACTTATGAATTAGGCGGAACACGACAGGTTTTAGCAAAATGGCCATAACGATTACATTGGGTGCAACGACGGCATAGAGATTCAGCTTAGTGATGATAGTTACAAATGGAGCATGACGGAAAAGGACCGACGTAAGGTTTCTTGAATGAGAAATTCTATAGGGATCAAAAACGAGGATTTATAAGATGAAGAATAAATTGAGGAATCATAAGAATAGTAAAATGTTTATCTATAGAGATCGCTTATAATAATGTTTCATTAAGAAGTAAGGGGAATTGCGTCATGAGGATTAAAAGTAAAAGTTTATAATATGACGGGAGGTACATTGCGTAAATAGTTATTAAATGATGTAGTCAATAAGATTAATGTGCGATGACTACATGAGAAGTTAAGTCAGTTTAAAATTTAGATTATTAAGTTTACAATAAACTAACAAAATATAAACTGTGAATGTTGGCCTCCCATGAGCTTTCCATGGAAATTAGAAAGGCCCAACGAACTAACGAATAAAAACAACTGAGTTGGACAGCTCATAAGCGTTACATGGCAATTTAATTGTCCCAACTAATTAACGAATTAACAATGCAATGAAGTTTGCAGGCCTCAATGAGCGTTACATAGCGTTTTAACCGACCAAACTAAACAACAAACTATCGAATAAATATGGGTAGTCGGAGTATTTTGTGAATCACCACGTTGATCACTCCAACAAAAATATGACAACAAGTTAAGAAATGGATAGTAGGAGTGCCCATGGGTTCCATGGATTTTTCACCCAACTAACCATTTAAATAACGGAACATAATAATCAGGAAAACCGAGTTTAGCCACGAACCATCGTGAATTCGGTTTAAAAATATTATAGTGATGCAACCACTAATGTGGTCATGGTTGACAGCTTAGGGTGTCGGTCATATGGCATTTATGGGTCTCGCTCGGGTCCATAGGGTTGAGTACCGTGGTCAGGTTATCACTCAGGTAAGGAATAACGTCTTACCTTTGGTTCTTGGAACCGTTTTTCGAGTGCCCAACTCACAGTTTCTCTTCCCCTTTCATTTACCGTAGGGACATGCCACATAACCTAGCCTTAAGATGTACGAGCGAAAACAACAGGTGGGAATTCTTAAGGAATTTCCGAAAATAAAAGCAATCTAATTTTTCAAAAAGTTTTCTTTGAATGTTGAGGCATAGCCTTGGAGTTTGTGTGTGTGTACATAACAATACAATAGGTAATACATAATAATTATCTAAGAAAGCTGTAAAAAAATTAATTTGAACACATAAAGGTAAACAGATAGGCACGTATAGGGCTCCTAAACATTTGTTTAAGGAAATTTCTAACAACCTACCATAAACCTTCGGCTCTAATACCAATCTGACACACCCCAACGTACGGCGAAAATGCCAGGGCGCGAACTGATTGCTCATAGCTTTTCAAATGTTACTATATGCAATATTAAAAGTGTCAATATCTATTAAATTTTATTAAACAGTCAAGTACATCAAACTCATAAGTAAACAAGTAAAATAAACAATCAAATCTAATTCTTGTATCTTCTTCTCTAACATGCATCCTAAGTTTCTTCAAACAATCTTGATAATCATGTCACACGATAACCTGCATATCCGTTGAAAATAGAATAGTTTTGTCAACACAAGGTTTAGTGAGCAATACACCAGTTCAAAGTATAAATAAAAATATGTATTTGCAACAAGTCATATGAGAATAACAAAATAACCAAATGAGCAAGTATAACTAAGATGTCGAGAAGCACAAAGCTATAACGACTGGCGTATGATCATACTAGACTGAGATTATGTTGGACCTCTCCGAATGCTGAAGCATACAAAGCAAATAAGCACATAAACAAGTAAGGTATAAGTTGTTAACACATAAGACAAAGTTGCATTTTTGAGTATAAGTATATATGAGAAATATATTTTACGCATATGTCCCCAAAACGTGAGAAAACAAGTAAAATAGGGGAATATGGTACCTCGATAGATGAACAAAAGTGAAAAGAGAAATATTAGGAATGATGATTCGCGGAAATAACGCGCTTCGGGAAAATACCGACGACACTCCTAAGTAACAAATTACGAAATAAATACGGAATAAATAAAGAATCTAAAACTAGGGAGAAGTTCGGGTTTAATGATCGAGTGTAGTCTCAACAAAAGCTTTTTATTAGTTAGATTTATTATAAATTTTATTATCAAAGTTTTATCGTAATAAATATGATTTAATTATAATGAACACCTAAAATACTTGAATAAAAACTTATAAAGATTTTATAGATTATATAAAGAGATTTTTTTTCTCAATAAAAATAAGTTTAATATATGTTTAATTATTAATAAATATTTCTTTTATATTAGTATTAGAGATAATAAATAATTGATAATAAATATTTGTGTAGAATAAAATCTTTTATAAAACACTAAATCTTATATTCCAATATATTTATTAATAGGATTATATTATATATTTTAATTTAAGACCTAACAAAAAATCATTTTTAAATATTAATATCTTTATTATAAGAACGTTGATATCAAATCACACACACACACACATATATATATATATATACATAAACATATATAATTTTACCAGGATTCAGAAAACGACTAGTAAATGTGTCGGTTTTGTAAAAATAATGATTATTTATGATTTTATAACATTTATAACATTAATAGTGATTTAATATGATTATCTAATAAATAACAATATTGTTTTCCAAAAATAAAATATTTAAAACGAGGCTGCCGGGACTCGAACCCACGCAGCATGCCGTCTCAATTCAACACGCAGACAGACAAAACCAACTGATCCAGCATGTCAATTGCGACATAAACGAAAACTGTGTATTTTGAAATATTACACCAAACCCCCAAAACCATATGAACCCTAATTTAAGAATTCGCACAATCCGTTAATGCTTATTCAATCAAGCATAGGGTTATAGTTTGTGGATTATGTACGAACAGGAAACATGTATCAATTACCTCAAACGATGAACAAACGAGGGTTAATTTGGACGAAATAGCGCCGGCCAGTCGCGATGATGAACGGTTATCAAATAGGCATAAAAATCAAATTCAGTAAAGGGTTAAGGACAACAATGGTTTGATGATTATGTCTGCGTGTTTAATTGAGCTAATAACATCGAATATATGTATAACTAATTCAAGTTAATGTCGGTCGGGCATAAAATAAACCGCGGATTCGTTTTGATACGTATAACTTAATTAACTTGACGGTTAAGCTGTAAATAGAAAGTGTAACACGTTAATTGATTCAATTTCCAAGTTGGAAGCGAAAATTATGGTCAAAGATTTCAAACTGACGATCGGGTTGAAGTTGGGAAATGTGGTTCGGGTAACGGGTCTATATCCAGATTTGGTGGGTTGGGATAATATTATCATATATAGTTTTGCACTATAGTCCCTGGAGTTTGAGGGTGGAAGCATAATTGGGTAACACTTATTAGTTTGGGTATAATTTGCCAAAGATTCGTAGTTATAAATACATATTATATAATTAATTAAATAATAGTAAAAATAGTTAATTTACTCGATAATGCTGGTAAAATTTTCCGAGCATCGAAATGGGCCGGGTTTTAATATAAACCTAAAATTCGAAAAAGCCGAGTTGTTACATCAGTTGTGCTTAAGCACTTGACGTTTAATATACGTGTGTTTTGAAGCATATTCATTGTGTTCTTAGTGTATTTGTCTATATAATCTTGAATCACCTCGTGTTAGTTCCCTTCATTCGAGGATATTATTAGGGTATGTTCCCTTCTTATTTGTACATTAATACATACATAAAATTATATAAGAATTATATAAGAACATCCTTACACCTGTCCTTTCACATTTTTATAACATTCATAAGGCATACACTTACCACTTAAGGTAAGCGTATTAACTAAAACATAAGAGTATACACACAACCCCGAAAACATAACAGAGAAAAGGGGCTAGAAACTCACTAGTTACAAGTTTCGTTCGGAGTTTATGGTCACACCTCTCCTCAGCTGGGCACGACTTACTATGTGGCAATTAACAAGCATTACTTAACTACTCCTAATTGTATCATATTTCTAGGTTAATGAAACCCCTAGCTAACGGGGTCCGGGGGCAGCGCCCCTGGCGGCGGGGTTCTAGGGGCGGCGGCTCCTAGCGGGTCCAAGGGGCAGAGCCCTTAGCTGGGTCAAAACCACTTATACGTTTCATTACATATTTGCCGTATATGTCAATCCTACATATCCGCCGTATTATTTAAGCTTCACATATCCGCCATTTAAGTTAGGATTACTTATCCGCCGTATAAGTTGGGCTTCACATATCCGCCATATAAGTTGGGTTCACATATCCATCGTATAAGTGTTGCCTACATATCCGTCGTATATGTCACCCAACAAATAGGTTGTATGTGTTGTCCAACAAATCCACTCCCAACTTATCCATTGGGCACATATCCGTCGGATATGCGTAGGTCAGCCCATCTTTAATGCGCTTTAGGTTTTATAGCGATTCGGCACCGCGAGCCGCCGTTAACCACCATATTTGGTCGGATTTGACCTTCTCTTCCCCCTCTTGGAAACAGGCTAGCGATGAGGAGAAAAGATGATGACAAACGAACTGAAAACTGCGAATGCTTCTATTTCATTGAATCTTATTTTAGAATCCAATTTTATATATATATATATATATATATATATATATATATATAAAGCAGAGTGATGTCTTTATGACAATTCGTCAAGTCCGATCGAGAAACCTGGGCCCAAAGTGCTTACGTAGCCGGTCACTGTTTGGCTAAGATCCTTGATGACTGATTCATAAACCACTCTAGCTTGGTTTCAGTCTTGTGTTAAGTGTTCGCATAGCGACTCAGGTCCTAACAACTTGATGTCAGACTGTTCAACATGAGGGACATCTAACTCCTCTAACACAGAGAACATAAAGACGATCGTTTATGGTATAGGTATCTTCGAGGTGTCCAAATCCAACCTAAGATGGCCCTTAAGCTCGTTTTTTATTGCTTAAACACCCGATTAAAGCTAGATCTATATTTAAGCTGCTCATTTGGCATCCCGGGGCTACAGTGTCGTGTTCTAAAATGTTGGGTCACCTAATATAAATGATTTCTTACATTCGGTTGGTCTTGGATCGTTGAATGGAACAATGTAGAGAATGTTTGGCTTAAGTGTGTCTTTTTGATGGTGTAGGCTAGGTTGTAGAATGGACGGAGATGGGAAGGATTAGGGTTTAAGGGGTATTTATACTCCTTAATCCCATGGAACTTATGCCCATCTTCATCTTAATTACATAATTAATCCATATATTTTAGCCTACCATCCTTTTATCATTTATACTATATTATTATTATATTATTATTATTATTATTATTATTATTATTTTTCTACTAACTCAAATTAATTCTTTCAACGTAAATAATATTTTAATATTATTCATAGAAATTTCGGGATGTTATATCGTTGTTTCAGGTTTCTATTTAGAACCCTACGTGGCTGTGTTGTTGATTGGGGTTTCTGTATCTCCATTAATGGCGGCTTCTTCACCGTCTCTCTTCCTGCTTTATTACCTATGTGATGTTGTGATACTGGTGGTTGTTAGTGGTGAATTGGCCAGAGGCAGCCGTTTTTGCATGTTGATCTGTAAGTTGTAGTTTCCCATTGTCGACGATCGTTCCTCGATGCTATGGTATCCGTTGCTTGATGATGTTCATCGATGTGTAACTTATACCATGTATGGTACAAACATTTGTTGAAAAATTTGAATTACAGAGCGGATTTTTTAATTCCTTGGTCGGCTGCAGTCAAAGATGTTTGACAATGGGAATGGCAGTGGTTTGCTTGCCGGATATGATATTTGTGGCAACGTTGTCCATATCTTATATTTTTGGGTAATAAGATCGTTGGTTGTGATAACTTCTCATAATCTTACTCATAATCAGGTGTGATATTTTACGCTACTTGGCATGGCAGATTTGTAGGTCGACAATTTGATAGTCCATTTGCCACCTATTTTGTAGCCATGCTAGTGTAACCGTGTTGTTTTGAATAACACAAGTCTGAGCCTTATACTCTAGCAATAAGTTGGATTTTAGGTTTAATATCTTCTACTTCAGTAATTTTAGGTTTGATTTCGGTTAATTTGGATCAGGACTTTACAATTTGGAATCAATGTGATTAGCCGAATCTCATGGGTTATTAGTCCATTAAGGATCTCATTGCTATTGCTATGGCACCATCATCCGCCATCTTAGGTTGCATGTATATTCGCACTTGGTTCATGGTATGGAGGGAATTTTATATGTTGGCTTCTTATTTTAGAAATAAACACCTGATATAGTTCACTGTTGACTCAGTTCAAGTTTGACCGAGTATTAAGGATATGCACGTGGGGTGTATTTCAGTTAATAAACAACATGGAGTATGTGGAGAACATGGGATCATGTCACTTGGAGGCTACGTTTGTTTTCCTTTATAAATAGTTTAAGATTTCATTTGTTTTAGATACTTTCAATTCAGCAATTTTCATTCTAGTGTAATCGTTCATTTCAGTTTGATAATAAACCAGAAAATTGTCTCGAACCTTTGTTGTTCTCTATCACCATCTCTGATTTTACCAACACTTGGTATCATAGCCCGAGTTCAAATCCAACTCCAAGTCTTACATGCCAAAATACCCTAAATTCCATACCATGTCAATTGTCAAAACCACTTCAGCCCCAAAAGAAACTGGTACCATATCCCCCCAAATCCCGACCTTAACCCCAACGAACTACACAACATGGGCGATCAAAATGGAAGCAGTGATGGACGCTCAAGGGTTGTGGGATTCGATTGAACCAACAACAGGAGCGGTGCAAGATGAGAAGATGAACAAGACGGCTCGTGCATTCATCTTTCAAGCGATCCCGGAAGACGTTTTATTGCAAGTAGCAAAGAAGAAAACGGCGAAGGAGATTTGGGAATCGTTGAAAATACGGTACGTCGGTGCCGACCGTGTGCAGAAGGCACGCCTAAACACCCTCAAAAGTGAGTTTGAGGCACTTAAGATGAAAGATGACGAGTCGGTTGATGAGTACTCTGGAAAAATAAGCGGGATGATGTCGAAGTACAGCAGTCTTGGGGCCACTCTTGAAGACGGGATCCTGGTGAGAAAGTTACTAGACTCAGTCCCTGAGAAGTTTATTCAACTGGTGGCTTTGATTGAGCAGACAACGGATGTAGATGACATGCCGTTTGAGGAGGCTGTTGGTCGGTTAAAGGCCTACGAAGATCGGTTGAGACTCAAAAAGGTAAATACAACCGGGGAGAATACTTTGATGTTCTCAAAAACTGATATCCAAGGAAGCCAAAGAAGTACAAGTAGAGGTAATTCGCATGGTGGTCGTGGTCGAGGTTCATTTGGTGAAAGAGGGGGACGATGTGGGTCACGAGGTCGTGGGTACTGTCGTGGCAGAGGTGGTCGCTGGGGTGGCGGTCCACAATAGAAGAGGGGCAATTCAAGTCATCAAGCCAAAGACAAAAAACATGTGAAATGTTTTAAGTGTGAGCAGCTAGGTCATTATGCCTCGGAGTGTGAAGAAGGAAAGAAACCCGATGAGGCGGCCAATTTGACACAAGCGCAAGAAGAAGAACCCGTTCTTTACTTAACGGTCCTTGGAGAAGAAACACCGATGATGGTGATGTTGAATGAGAATCAGGTGATTCCGGGTCAAGACAAGACCGAAATCAAAGGAAGCAGAGATATGTGGTACTTGGACAACGGAGCCAGCAATCATATGACTGGCATCAAGGACATATTTTTCGAATTGGATGAAAGTGTAACAGGTCAGGTGCGTTTCGGTGATGGGTCGAAGGTTCAGATTAAAGGAAAAGGCGTAATTGTCGTTGAAGGCAAGAATGGTGACAAGTTGGTGATACCAAACGTGTACTTTGTACCAGCCTTGAACAATAACATCCTGAGTTTGGGTCAAATGACGGAAGACGGGTATGATGTAAGGCTACACCGAGACTATTTAAGGATGTATGATGAGCAAGGAAGACTCGTCATGAAGGTGCAACAATCAGCAAACAGGTTGTGTAAAATAGCTCTCACTATTTCCAAACCTGTTTGTTTGGCAGCCGTGTCAGATCAAGAAGCTTGGGTGTGGCATGCACGTATGGATCATGCATACTTTACAGTCCTAGAGTCGATGGTGATGAAGGGTGTAACACCCCGTGACCGCAGCGGAAACGTAAACGGGATGCAACAGACACCCCTGATATCAACCACATTGTTTATAAAGAAAACCGAATGCATTAATATACTTCAAAATTACATTATCTCATTTTTCATTACCGTCTAGGTGATACACACATCGTACAATACGATTCATAATTCTATCTGTTATAATGTATTCTAACGTCCAGCACGCAAACTTTACAAACATCAAGCACTTAGCACGTAATCAATCTCTTTATCTTAGTTGTACCTGAAAAGCATGTGAGAAAACGGGTCAACTACGAATAGTTGGTGAGTTTAACAATTTTAGTAAACCATGATAAATCCATATCATAATATAATATTATCTGAGGACACTGTCAACCCATAAATACATTTAATAACCTCTGGGAACTCTGTTACCCCAGAAACATACTTCGAATAACCTCTGGGAACTCTGTTACCCCATAAACACATTTAATAACCTCTGGGAACTCTGTTACCCCAGAAACATACTTCCAATAACCTCTGGGAACTCTGTTACCCCAGAAACACATTTAATAACCTCTGGGAACTCTGTTACCCCAGAAACATACTTCCAATAACCTTTGGGAACTCTGTTACCCCAGAAACTGTTGCGGGACCTTAAAATATTAACAACTCAAACAATTACCATTTCAATACATTACCGTACGATTCCCGTACATTAAACATTATATAAATACATTCATTTCCATGCGTTCAGCACGTACTTAATCTTTTTGATAGAAACATGCTTTCCGCCCCGGGAAAATATTTAAAACATTTCAGTAAAAAGGGGCTCGTGAAACTCACCTTAGCACATGCAAGCAGGTAACAACAATCATTATCAATTAACACGTCCAATCTGTAATATGATCCCTACGATCGTTATTATACAATCATTGTTTATATAATCTTTAACCTTATCAATCGGTACATCAGGGGACTCTGTTAACCCAGTACTGTACCTGTTCCGGGGGCAATGTTAACCCAGAAATACTTCTCCGGACTCAGATTGTGATGTCGTTTAGAGTTCCAAGGTCACAACTACTATTAGTCGTTTTTCTCGTTTTGCGTGCCTAGCACTGTTATCCGTTTTTATGTTTCAAAAATGAGTTTGGTCACACACGACCCGAAAATAGTGGTTGACTGATAATTTAATTAAAGATGTGAAATTATAGCTCGGTTTAGACGTCCCGATTGGCCGCGGGACCCGTTTCCGTCTTTGGCGTACCGGAAACTGTTAAAATAGATTAAAATTACTCAAATCATCCGAATTATTTTCGGATGATTTATTTTTACTTGTTTAGCTCATTTATATGAAAATAGTTCATTTTTAGGGTTTTTGTACACCAGTCAGCTCGCTTAAGCGAACTTCACCGGTTTACGCGTTTTACTTTAAAAGTTTGATAATTAGCACAAATAATTATCCGTTTACTCTCGGATCTTGAAATTTTTGCACAAATCACTTTTTAACAGTGGGGAATTTAATAAAAATATTTCCAGAATTATTTCTTATATTTAAAATTTACTTATCTATTTTTAAACACCATTTAAACACTAAATATGTCGTATAAACCAAACGATCTTAGAAAAATCCCAAATTTCTCCTGGATGTCCCCTGCCATCCACATAGTCCCCTGTAATTTTTCCAAAACCAAAATCTTCTTTTAAATGCCATTTTTACTAAAACCGAGCTAGAAATCCCTAGAACTCGTTTAACCGAAAAGCCTACTTAGACTTCTCCAACGGACCTCAAATTTTGTGTGTGACTTATACATGATATGAAAAGCTTATCCACAATTTTCCAGAATTTTTCATGATATTTAACTATTTTTCACCATTTTTGACCAAAACCGAGCATTAAATTCACCAAATATTCATCCTTCATCCAAAAATTACCAAAACTTCACAGAACTCATATTTCCATGTGTTTAACACCTCTGTAAAATTTCGTGACCTAACTCTAAACAACCAACAATCTGTCCAAAAACACATACACCGACAAAAACCGAATATACCTTTCGTTTTCCGCCACTACAAGCTACAAACTCATCTTTCCGCCTTATCTACCACTAAATACAGAGCCTACAAACAACATACCACAATACCAAGCAAGTTACACTCACGATCAAGCCATTTCTTTCATGGTTACGGTTATGATACTGAAAACAAAGATTTAACCGTAAAAATTCGTTTTTGATTCGTTTAACTCATTTCTTGGACCAAGATCCTTTGAATAGCCCGAATACATCACTTGATCATGCAAGAATCGGTTTTCATCTTGGAAACCTCATTTCCTTGCAATTAAACTCAAGAAACGAAGATGGAAACTTATATAATTCGATCTTTACCTTGGTTTTTCTTGTTAAATTGTCTCGGTTTTTGATCAAGGAGTTGAGAGTGGAGAGGATTTGGGTGATTTTTGCTTGAAAAAAAAAGAAAATGAAAGGTGTTGTGAGGTTGTGTAGTCCGATCGGACAATAGGGTGGATGGGGTGGGTCCCACAAATCCATTCTTGGCCACTCATTTTGATTGTGTTATCCGGATAATGTTGTGGATAATCTGGTTCAGTTCGTTTTTCGGTTAAACGTTTAATTCCGCTCAAAACGAGGCCAACACGGTCGTTTTTCGGCTTAAAAATAAAATTTATATAAAACCGATTTAAAAACTTAAACCATGACATTTATTAGCTTAAAACGTCATATTATTAGTTATTACGCATCTTTTTCGGCTTGATCGATCGTCTCTTGCTCGGCTTGGTATTAAAGGTTTCGTTTAACGTACCGACGTACTTTTAAATTGAAATCCTTTTTCTGTGTCTTAATCCACTTATCCCGAAGCTTTAACACTTCGTAACATCACTAAACATTATATATTTCGTCCATAATGTAATCCCCGATTCGTTCGGGTTTCAATAACCGTTCATCAATAAATCGTAATTTCGATACGACTAGCTGTATATTCGAGTATAATTCGTACTGTGAATCTTATATACTCGTATAAGCACATTATAATTCATATATTCAGTATTGAATAACACGTAAATAGTATATTCCGGCTAGGGTATACCTGAATTTGCCGGAATCGTTACATTCTCCCCCGTTACAAAAATTTCGTCCTCGAAATTTTACGCATCAACTACTTCCTTTTGCAGAAATAGGTGGGGGTATTTCCTTCAGAATTCACTCTCGCGTTACCAAGTATAATCTGGTCCTCGCTGTGAATTTCCACTTAATCTTAATTAATAACGCTTGGTGTGTCCAAACTGTTTAGTTTCCCGTCTATTATCTTTACGGAATTAGTTATGATATCAAGCATGTCCTCTATGAGTACCTCTATTACTAGTACTCTCGTTGCCTCGTCGCTTAGGCACTTTTCAATCCGTATACATGGCAAAACCTCATGTATAGAACTTAGTCACTAGAATACTTTAATCGGTAAACTAAATGACCAACCATGGAGATAGTTCTCATGGGGTCCAAATTATTAAGAAGCTATTTTCGGTTTTGCCAAACCTCATATCACCTCTCTAAGGTGATGCCTTAAAATACCTTGTCACCCCTTTCCGGCGACAATGGTTTCCTTTGAATGTTGGCATAACTCCTTTGCCAATTACGCGCTGCTTTCAATTTGTCTTAATATTATAAATCTGATTGGTTGTTTCTCGAATCAATTCGACTCTTATGGCTTGATTGACGCCCATTTTCAATTTAACAAATTGGTGATAATTACTTCACCCATAAAAAGCTTCAAGCTCTCGATGCTTCCTTCCCCACCTTCCAACAATGGAAGTAGGATGACTATTTTGATTTGAGATAATTGAAAATGGATCTCCACGACGAGATACCATTTCACCATCAGGAATTTAGGCAAGAATTCATTGTGGTAATCGTCATAGATTGGAATGAAATGCGAGGATTGGTTAATCGATCCGCGATTACCCAATTTTCCTCATGCCTTTGATATATCTTGGGAATTTGCATCCCGAAATCCAATGTAATTTATTCCCACTATCATTGGCGACTTTTCTGTTATTGTGGCGTTCCCAAGGGTTTTCGGTATGCAGCCTTATCTCTTGCATAACTTAAATTTTCACCAACATACGTAACCATATCTTTCTCCACTCTCGGTCATTAACAACATCCTTTCAGAGATCTGTATCATCAATAGTCAAATCCGATCCCGGATGTATGGATTATTTCGATCTATGCGCTTCGTCAATGATTAATTCACGAAGGTCATGGAGGGTCGGGATCCAAACCCGATCTTTGAAATAGAGAGTTTCGTCCACGCGCTGTCCGAAATTCCTTTCGTTGCCGTAAAGTTCCTCCTTTTCCAAATGTCCCTCTTTCAACGCCTCTTATTTAGTTCTTTCTGATCGAATATGTGATGCAACTTTTATGATCGGTGATGATGGTGCACTTCGTATCGTAGAGACAATGTCTCCACATTTAAGTGCATAGATAACCGCTCCCAGTTCTAAGTCGTGAGTAGTGTAATCTTACTCGTGTACTTTTAACTGTCGGGAAGTATAGGCTATGACCTTAATATACTGCGTCAACACGCATTCTAACCCTTTACGCGATGCGTCACAATACGTGACAAAACCATCGTCTCCATCGGGGAGACTTAAAATCGGCGCTTGGCACAATTTTAATGGTTTCTATCTTAATTGGGTCTTTGTTAAATCCTTGTTGCTTCACAACATGACCAAGGGATTATGCCCTCTTTATTCAAAATCACATTTCGAAAACTTCGCGTATAGCTCATCTTGCTTTAACACTTCCACAATTTTCCTTAACCGTCGATCGTGCTCTTCCTTACGTTGCAAATATATCAAAATATTATCAATGAATGCTATGACAAATTTGTCCAAATAAAGTTTACAGACCCGATTCATGAGTTCCATGAATGCTGCCGGCGCATTTGTTAGCCCGAAAGGCATAACTAAGAATTCATAATGGCCGTAGCGAGTCCGAAACACTGTTGTCGCAACGTTTTCCTCTCGGATTTTTCATTTGGTGATAACTATATCTAAGACCAATTTTCTAAAAACAAAACGCCCTCTGCAGTTGGTTTAACGGATCATTTACTTCGAAGAAGTGAGCACCTACTCTTGATCGTCACTTTATCCAATTTTCCGTAATCAACACATATCCTAACACTTCCGTCCTTCATTTCCCAATTAAAACTGGTACACCCCATGGTGACTAACTAGGTCGTATAAAATCTTATCCAACAATTCTTGTAACTGGCTGGATAAATCTTGCATCTCGGACGGTGCAAGTCGGTAGGGTGCCTTAGCAATAGGGCCAGCTTGAGACATTAAATCGATTCTGAATTCAACCTATCGGGTTGGCGGTAATCCAGGAAGTTCTTTTGGGAAAACTTGTGGAAATTTGCGTACCACCGGGATATTTTCTATATGTTTTCTTTTAAAATACTTTGGCAATCACGTTTGTTAAATACTCCACGTCTTCTTGTCGTAAATATTATAACATCTCAAGATGAGATTTGAGTGGCAACATAATACCGTACACTTTTCTCTGTATTTAATCGCTTCATAGTCCGAAAGAGAACTTCTAATCATCTTCTTTTCCTATTTGATTTCTGCTTCATGTTGAGTTAGCCCATCCATGCTAACTATCACGTCAAAACTTCTTTGTTTTACTGGTCGTAGGTCAATAAGGAAAGGTTAATCGTTCCGAATAATAGAACAATTCCGTACAACTTAGTTAACCATTAGGGATTTACCGTTAGCTATTCTACAGTATAGGGTTCTATAGTTTCACTAATCGGTATCTTTCCAAAGGGTAGGAGGTTAGCAGGAACTAACTTCTATCGACGACCGTAAAAATATCACTGAAGCCTATTGATTTAAAATTAAAGCATACTTAATACCACTTTTGGATCATGACGTGCCTTATTTGAATTACTCACAAAAGCACGGCTCCTTGCTCGATCAGAGGTTGATGCTTGTCATGAGGTTCGTCTTCCAATGACACCTTGTTCAACTTTGGGCAATTTCTCTTGAAACGTTCTGTACTGCCACATTCATAGCAAGTACAACTGTTTGGCATAATTTAGTCTTTTTGAATGGATTGTTATTGAAGTTGTTGGTTTCGGAGTGGTTGTACACGAATGGGTTGGGATTGCCGGTTCACACGGCTTCAATTGGTTCTACAATTTGGGGCATTACGTCCATCTTTACCATACCTGTGGCCTACTATCACCCGACATTCTTCTTTCTGCCGATAATTATATTTTCCACATTTAAGGAAGGACCCTTTATGCGGTTCATGTTTTCACACCAGAACTAGTCTTAGTATAATTCTGGGTTGTAGGACATACCTACTTATCCAAAGCCTATCTTGCATTATACCTTTATCATTTCTCTTCTTTATTACCCGACGTCTCACCTAACGTCCTTCCAGTCCACTTGTCATAGAGTCAAATATATCGATGCTGGTTTGTGACACAACCCTTCCAAAGGTCGTATATTTTACATGATTGGCTATACTCCTTATCGATGGAGTTGTCCCCAATATTGCGCTCACTTCGCTTAGTTTCAGGAGTAATTAGCCATGTTACCAGACATGACAATTCCTTTAAATGATTAGCGCGTTCTAAGTGACCATCACACAACATTTCTATCTTTCATAGCTCATTTTCCAATCTCTGAACTTAATTATTCGAATAAAAGTGCTCTGGCACAAGAATTTTAAATCCCGAACATATTATCCGAGCAATAATTTTTCTAACTATAAATTTGTACCATCGTGTTCCATCACGATACAACATAATCTACCAACATACCTGTAGCATATTTCACTACACAATGTTCTAGACTCTTACCAATATCCTTAACCATTTCGATCTTTTCTATCCACTCGCTAATCCATTCCTTCCTTTGCCATCAGTCAGCTATTAATAATCCTTTTAACACAACCGATAATTATATTCTTCACACCGGATATAATTTATTACGACTACTATTCAGGTTTAGTATATAACTAATACTTGTGGTCATAATAGCATTCGGTGAAACATTATCACTCTTAGTAATACCACTAAGAATTGAAATATTCATAATCCTGTGATTGCTCGTTCTATAATTCTGCGTTCACATTCGCATCAACACTAGCAGTGATCTGTGATACTACATTCGGTATCATCATCTGCTATCCTTGAGCAATCAACTGAATCATATCAATCTCCATCATTGGAGTTACTCTTTTTATGTCATTCTGCCGTATTCATCCCGTACGCAGTAATCAATACTAATCTCACCGTATAACTAGTTTCCAGTTCAATCATAACAGCAAGTACACATACACACCAAATATTATCATATATATTACACATACCGGCATCTAGTATAAATATATGTCCCACATATATAATAACATACGGACTTAATCTGACGTCGGTTAACTTTTAAATACGTTTCATAACCCTTGTCACTAACTGACATAGAGATCTTCTCAACAAAAATCAATGTTTAATATGCTTGATTTCAATATCCGTCTGCATGTCAGCATAACCGATACATGCTCACCGTGAGCACCAAACGATGACGTACCACGGAGTTATAATATTCGTGTCTATTCGTATATCCGGCATACACGGCATACCACCTACGAACGAATATCCAACAACGCTATAATGATTCCAACACCTCTTTGTGTATAGGTAATCATTATATTCGAGTATACATGGGTATAAGCATCTAACGGATGTAAGGATAACATAGGGAGTTGCAAGGTTCAAGGTAATCACGCAACATGGGTTGCCTTCAAATATTATTAATTACTATTATGGGAAACTCTATCACTTGCTCAGTCAATGTCCTCAGGCGTTCTAGGTTCGTTGAAATCGGTAATTCTCGATCTGGAGGTGGTATGACTCATATGTTGGAGAGTGAGAAGTACATATATATTTCTATATATTATTTTTATTTGCCGATTTATTAACAAATTTATTATTACTATTATTTTATTTATTTATTTACCTTAATGGGATAAGAATGGGTTCATGTACGGATCCGTCCGTACGTGAGGGTCGACGGTTCGGTTGAACATCTGGGGTTATTAGAATATACGGTACCGGTGTTGGTAGGGTAAGGGATTCATCAATTTTGGTTGGGTGTGACGGTTACTAGATATTTCTGGTTAATGTCAAACGGGAGATTTGACTTGGTACCATCATAACTATAACCCGATAAGTCCGACTTATCACCAACCGATGCTCTAGAAATTTCAGCATCCTCGGTACTTTTTATTACCACATCCCCCGGTTCCTTATCCGGGTCTTATTTCCCAATACTTGAACCCACAAGATATGCACACGTATATATATATATACACATTAGCACATATAAATAATATTATATACTGTACACATATGTTGCCATTTTTACCTATTAATGTACCCCGTGACTTCCCCTGAATTCCCTCGTGCGGACAAGTCTGTTATTATGTTCCGGACCATAATAACTCACATGTCCATCCAAGTTCATCCCGATCTCGTCACAATAAATTATTAGTTGATATTCAGATCCTATAATACTGGAGCTACTGGTTATATTTTAGGTATCTTTTAAAGACATCCTAATTCTTTATAACCAATGGCTCTGATACCAAGTTCTGTAACACCCCGTGACCGCAGCGGAAACGTAAACGGGATGCGACAGACACCCCTGATATCAACCACATTGTTTATAAAGAAAACCGAATGCATTAATATACTTCAAAATTACATTATCTCATTTTTCATTACTGTCTAGGTGATACACACATCGTACAATACGATTCATAATTCTATCTGTTATAATGTATTCTAACGTCCAGCACGCAAACTTTACAAACATCATGTCACACCCGGCCCTGAGCGGCGGAAACAGCCGGGCGCGCGCGAGTGGGGATTGATAATTAAGCACGGGCCATTGCAAACATTCAAAGATTTTCATTGCGCATGAAAAGTTTAATACAAATACATTACATTGTTTAAAAATTATAAAAACATCCAAGTATACAAATTATTGAAGATTTCCACGCCATATCCCCATGCGCGGCGGGAACAACCACGCGCATCGAAGGGATAGAACTAAAATCTTCCAAAAAGCTAGTTTAGATGTTCAGCGTGAGGTGCTTTAAGTGTGACTCCATGCGCTACCTAGTTATCTCCTGAAAGACACGTAAAAATATTTGAATCAGTATAAACTGAGTGAGTTCACAAGTTTTAGTAACTTGATAAATCGTATTGCATCATAATCTTGATACAAATCATTCTGAAACATAATTCTGATAGCATTATTAAACACATGCTTGGTAAAACATAGATCTATCAACATAGTCTGATAAAATCGTTCCGCGGGTTACGCGCGAACATTTCTGGGAACTGTGCTCGTCTGTGTAAGTGGCGCTGCCACTACGAGCTAAAATAATGTAATACCGTCCCGCGGGTTACGCGCGGACACTTCTGGAAAACTGTGCTCGTCTGAGTGAGTGGCGCTGCCACTACGAGCGAATAATACTGTAATACCGTCCCGCGGGTTACGCGCGGACGTTGTGCCGGAAAACAAGGCGCTCGTCTGCGTAAGAGGAGCGACCTCTACGAACGGGCTCAAACCCATAGTACTGCCCCGTGCTAGGCACTCGTCTGTGTAAAAGGTGCGACCCCTACGAGTGGGCGGATCAAACCAGCAGTCCCTACCCTTAGAGTTCCAATGGTAAAGTGATCACTTACTCGTTCTTGCGCACTCATATCGAAAACCATAGATAACTGTTTGCATTGCTCGAAAACTCACCATAATGAATTATAAGTTAAACACATAATCGCTTGCATTGTTCGTAAATATACCATGATAAAATGTAATTTAAACACGTGTCCCTCGCCCCGAAAACAGGTTAAAAACAGTGAAAATAGTGAAATGGGGGCTGTGAGACTCACCTGTGGTTCTTGTTAAGGGATTAATAGAGATTCGGGTTTTCTTGGTGTTGGCCTCGGAATCGAAGGTCTAGAATACGATTAAATAACAAGAAATCTATATTAAGATCAAGATATAAGGGTTGGAAAGTAGATCTCAAGGTTATAATCTCGGCTTACCTAGTAACAGGAACGGAATTGAAAATCAAATAGATGCTTGGGAGATGATTCAGAGCAGATTTGCAGTTTTAAGAGAGAAGTTTGAAGTGTGTTGAGTGATAATTTTAGGTTACATATTTATAGGCACACTCAATGGAACACAATCCCTTGATTTAGGGGATTGTAATCTTTTCATATCTAGGTGTGATGATGATAAAGTATGGAAAGTATTATTATTTATTCAAAAGTGGAGGAGTAGGTAAAAGATTCTGATTTTCGCAGGACATGCAGGTCTGTGGTTGGTGAGAGTAGGGTGGCTGATAGTTGACTGTTCATGCTACAGTGTGCTTTTGCCAGTGCACAGTAAAAAGTAGAAATTTTCTGAAACACGTTACTGTTTTCTTTTGGGCGGGAATAATCCCCTTTATTCTGAAGAATACTGTGTTTTGTGCGTGCAACCTTGCGCGTACAGCCTTATGCGTGTAGGATTCTGCGTGTAGAATGTTTCTTTGCTGCGGGTAGGTACGTAACCTTCTCGCAGTCAGGGACATTGAGTTTCATTTGTAGATCCTCCAAGTGGTCTTGGTATTTCAACATAGTGATCAGTTATGTTTGAAGTCAATTCCATCTTGGAGCTTCAGACAAACTAGCTCTCAATGTTCCCGCCATGCGGGGAGGTTAGTTCCCTTCCGCACGCGCATAAACGATTTAGGGTGCACCCGCCTTAGCATCATGCGTGACGGTCAACCCATTAGACATCATAACGTTAAGGTACATGAAAACATAAAGCCAAAACATTCGCGCATGGCGCATATAACATATGCCCACGCTGGTTCTTAACATGGTGCGCTCGCGCATGGCGCATATAACAAATGCACGCGCTGACTAACATGGCGCGCTCGCGCAGGGCGCACATAACAAATGCACGCGCTGACTAACATGGCGCGCTCGCGCAGGGCGCACATAACAAATGCACGCGCTGACTAACATGGCGCGCTCGCGCAGGACGCACATAACAAATGCACGCGCTGACTAACATGGCGCGCTCGCGCAGGGCGCACATAACAAATGCACGCGCTGACTAACATGGCGCGCTCAATGTTCACAATCACCTAATTATTAGGTTGATTACTTAGTTTAAGGGATTGGGAATTTACCGGTTGTCACACATCAAGCACTTAGCACGTAATCAATCACTTTATCTTAGTTGTACCTGAAAAGCATGTGAGAAAACGGGTCAACTACGAATAGTTGGTGAGTTTCACAATTTTAGTAAACCATGATAAATCCATATCATAATATAATATTATCTGGGGACACTGTTAACCCATAAATACATTTAATAACCTCTGGGAACTCTGTTACCCCTGAAACATACTTCCAATAACCTCTGGGAACTCTGTTACCCCATAAACACATTTAATAACCTCTGGGAACTCTGTTACCCCAGAAACATACTTCCAATAACCTCTGGGAACTCTGTTACCCCAGAAACACATTTAATAACCTCTGGGAACTCTGTTACCCCAGAAACATACTTCCTATAACCTCTGGGAACTCTGTTAACCCAGAAACTGTTGCGGGACCTTACAATATTAACAACTCAAACAATTACCATTTCAATACATTACCGTACGATTCCCGTACATTAAATATTATATAAATACATTCATTTCCATGCGTTCAGCACGTACTTAATCATTTTGATAGAAACATGCTTTCCGCCCCGGGAAAATATTTAAAACATTTCAGTAAAAAGGGGCTCGTGAAACTCACCTTAGCACATGCAAGCAGGTAACAACAATCATTATCAATTAACACGTCCAATCTGTAATATGATCCCTACGATCGTTATTATACAATCATTGTTTATATAATCTTTAACCTTATCAATCGGTACATCTGGGGACTCTGTTAACCCAGTACTGTACTTGTTCCGGGGGCAATGTTAACCCAGAAATACTTCTCCGGACTCAGATTGTGATGTCGTTTAGAGTTCCAAGGTCACAACTACTATTAGTCGTTTTTCTCGTTTTGCGTGCCTAGCACTGTTATCCGTTTTTATGTTTCAAAAATGAGTTTGGTCACACACGACCCGAAAATAGTGGTTGACTGATAATTTAATTAAAGATGTGAAATTATAGCTCGGTTTAGACGTCCCGATTGGCCGCGGGACCCGTTTCCGTCTTTGGCGTACCGGAAACTGTTAAAATAGATTAAAATTACTCAAATCATCCGAATTATTTTCGGATGATTTATTTTTACTTGTTTAGCTCATTTATATGAAAATAGTTCATTTTTAGGGTTTTTGTACACCAGTCAGCTCGCTTAAGCGAACTTCACCGGTTTACGCGTTTTACATTAAAAGTTTGATAATTAGCACAAATAATTATCCGTTTACTCTCGGATCTTGAAATTTTGCACAAATCACTTTTTAACAGTGGGGAATTTTATAAAAATATTTCCAGAATTAATTCTTATATTTAAAATTTACTTATCTATTTTTAAACACCATTTAAACACTAAATATGTCGTAAATACCAAACGATCTTAGAAAAATCCCAAATTTCTCCTGGATGTCCCCTGCCATCCACATAGTCCCCTGTAATTTTTCCAAAACCAAAATCTTCTTTTAAATGCCATTTTTACTAAAACCGAGCTAGAAATCTCTAGAACTCGTTTAACCGAAAAGCCTACTTAGACTTCTCCAACGGACCTCAAATTTTGTGTGTGACTTATACATGATATTAAAAGATTATCCACAATTTTCCAGAATTTTTCATGATATTTAACTATTTTTCACCATTTTTGGCCAAAACCGAGCATTAAATTCACCAAATATTCATCCTTCATCCAAAAATTACCAAAAATTCACAGAACTCATATTTCCATGTGTTTAACACCTCTGTAAAATTTCGTGACCTAACTCTAAACGACCAACAATCTGTCCAAAAACACATACACCGACAAAAACCGAATATACCTTTCGTTTTCCGCCACTACAATCTTTCCGCCTTATCTACCACTAAATACAGAGCCTACAAACAACATACCACAATACCAAGCAAGTTACACTCACGATCAAGCCATTTCTTTCATGGTTACGGTTATGATACTGAAAACAAAGATTTAACCGTAAAAATTCGTTTTTGATTCGTTTAACTCATTTCTTGAACCAAGATCCTTTGTATAGCCCGTATACATCACTTGATCATGCAAGAATCGGTTTTCATCTTGGAAACCTCATTTCCTTGCAATTAAACTCAAGAAACGAAGATGGAAACGTATATAATTCGATTTTTACCTTGGTTTTTCTTGTTAAATTGTCTCGGTTTTTTATCAAGGAGTTGAGAGTGGAGAGGATTTGGGTGATTTTTGCTTGAAAAAAAAAGAAAATGAAAGGTGTTGTGAGGTTGTGTAGTCCGATCGGACTATAGGGTGGATGGGGTGGGTCCCACAAATCCATTCTTGGCCACTCATTTTGATTGTGTAATCCGAATAATGTTGTGAATAATCTGGTTCAGTTCGTTTTTCGGTCAAACGTTTGATTCCGCTCAAAACGAGGCCAACACGGTCGTTTTTCGGCTTAAAAATAAAATTTATATAAAACCGATTTAAAAACTTAAACCATGACATTTATTAGCTTAAAACGTCATATTATTAGTTATTACGCATCTTTTTCGGCTTGATCGATCGTCTCTTGCTCGGCTTGGTATTAAAGGTTTCGTTTAACGTACCGACGTGCTTTTAAATCGAAATCCTTTTTCTGTGCCTTAATCCACTTATACCGAAGCTTTAAGACTTCGTAACATCACTAAACATTATATATTTCGTCTATAATGTAATCCCCGATTCGTTCGGGTTTCAATAACCGTTCATCGATAAATCGTAATTTCGATACGACTAGCTGTATATTCGAGTATAATTCGTACTGTGAATCTTATATACTCGTATAAGCACATTATAATTCATATATTCAGTATTGAATAACACGTAAATAGTATATTCCGGCTAAGGTATACCTGAATTTGCCGGAATCGTTACAAAGGGTTTGGTGAAAGGTATGCCTTGTATATCACACCCAACACAAGTATGTGAAGGTTGTTTGGTGGCAAAACAAGCGAGGTAATCTTTTCCTATTGAATCAAAATGGAGAGCAAGTAGACCGCTGGAACTCGTTCATGCGGACCTTTGTGGTTCGATTTCACCACAAACCGTCGGAGGCAATCGATACTTCTTTTTACTCGTTGATGATTACTGCCGGTATATGTGGGTATATTTGATTAAGAATAAGGATTATGCCTTTGAGTGGTTCAAAAGGTTCAAAGTACAGGTTGAAAAGGAGAGTCCCTGTGTCGTGAAGACACTTCGAACGGATCGTGGTGGAGAATTTAATTCTAATCAGTTTAACGAGTTCTGTCAACATGTAGGGATTAAGCGCCAATTAACGGCTCCTTAAACCCCACAATAGAACGGGGAAGTGGAGCGCCGTAATAGAACAATTCTCGGGATGACGAGATCACTTTTGAAGACGATGAAAGTACCAGATGTGTTTTGGGGTGAAACTGTTCGACATTCGGTATACTTGCTTAACTGAATTACGACTAAGGCGGTGGCCAATAAAACACCGTATGAAGGTTGGAAAGGGAACAATCCAACACTTAATCACTTGAAAGTGTTTGGTTGTGTTGCTCATGTAAAGAAACTATCGAACCAGTAAACAAAGCTAAGTGATAGAAGTGTCCCGATGGTGTATTTCGGTATTGAAGATGGAAGCAAGGCGTATATGCTGTACAACCCTATTCTGAAAAAGGTTGTAGTAGCCCGTGATGTGGTCTTTGATGAAAAAAAATGTTGGGCCTGGGGGGGAGATTCAAAATATGGAGTCCAACTCATGACCTGGTTGGACAGAAGTGCAGATCAACGAAACAGTAGGGTCTGGGCCGAGACAACCAAATCACAATGCTGGGTAGGACAACACTATGACACCATCTAATAACACTTTTACCTCATGGTTTGACTCTACAGGTTCACAAAGCTAAGAGGACGGCGTGGAGAACTCGGTTTCTAACCTTACTGGTGGCGGACCAATGAGTGATTCAACATACGATCACACACCTCCTCAGGGGTTCCGTTCAATTTACGATGTTTATGAAGAGACTGTACCAATTGAAGATGAAGAATTATTGTTAATTGATGGGGAACCAACTTCGTGTAGAGAAGCAAGCCATGATGAAAAATGGAAGAAAGCAATGCAAAGTGAGATTGATTCCATTGAAAGAAACAAGACCTGGTCTTTAGTTAAATTGCCATCAAATCATCGAGCAATTGGACTGAAGTGGGTCTACTAGCTTAAATGAGATGCAAATGGTACGGTCACGAAGCACAAAGCCCGTTTGGTAGCAAAGGGTTATGTACAGAGAAAAGGAGTTGATTTTGATGAAGTTTTTGCGCCGGCTGCAAGGTTAGAAACAATTTGTTTACTATTAGCTATTGCAGCGAAGGAGGGGTGGCTTGTGCATCACCTCGATGTCAAGTCAGCCTTCCTAAACGGATACCTTAAGGAGGAGGTCTATGTATCGCAACCTGATGGTTTTGAAGTTAAAGGGAAGGAAGATTTGGTTTATAGGCTTAACAAGTCGCTTTACGGGCTGAGTCAGGCGCCGAGGGCATGGAATGCTCGACTTGACAAAGCACTTAAAGAACTGGGGTTCAGCAAATGCACACATGAACAAGCTATTTATAAGTTTCAAAAGTCATGTTCGACTCTAATTATTGGTGTGTACGTTAATGATCTTATCGTGACAGGGTCAAATGAAAGGGAAATTGGTGAGTTCAAGCATAAAATGAAGAAGGTGTTTGATATGAGTGATTTGTGCTTGTTGTCTTTTTACCTTGGTATTGAGGTGAAACAGAAGAAGGGGCTGGTCGCTATGAAACAAGAAGCGTACGCCAAGAAGATACTTAATTCAGTTGGGATGTTGGGCTACAATCCGTTAAAGTATCCGATGGAACCTAAACTGAACTTGAAAAAAGATGAAAATGTGAACTGGTTGACCCTACCGAGTATAGGCGACTCATTGGGAGTCGCCGGTATCTGGTTCACACAAGGCCTGATCTCGGCTATTGCGTGGGAGCTGTAATCCGGTACGTGGAGAAGCCAAAGATGAGCCATTTCAAAGCTGTAAACAGATTATGAGGTACGTTAAAGGAACTATGAGCTATGGGTTGAAGTACACAAAGGGTGGAAATGGCAAATTGATCGGGTATAGTGATAGCAGTCACGGGACTGATTTGGATGATCGAAGGGGAACGACCGGGATGACGTTCTATTACTCGGGCAGCCTGGTTACTTGGTCCTCCCAAAAGCAGCGCACGGTGGCGCTTTCTTCGTGCGAGGCTGAATTTATGGCAACAACATCAGCTGCGTGCCAAGCCTTATGGTTAAGGGGGCTGATTAGTGAGTTAACTGGTTTGGACGGTCAAAGTGTGAAGTTACTACTGGACAACGATTCAGCCATTGCACTCATGAAAAATCCTGTCTTTCATGGGCGTAGCAAACACATCGACACCAAATATCATTTCATACGGGAGTGTGTGGAACGTGAGCAAATTCATGTGGAACATGTTCGTGGTGATTTGCAAAAGGCTGATATAATGACCAAAACTGTTGGCTCGAATCAAGTTTGCAGAGATGAGGAACCTAATGGGAGTTGAAGATGTTGGAGATGGAAGTCAACAGTAAGGAGGAGAGTGTTAGTTCACTGTTGACTCAGTTCAAGTTTGACCGAGTATTAAGGATATGCACGTGGGGTGTATTTCAGTTAATAAACAACATGGAGTATGTGGAGAACATGGGATAATGTCAATTGAAGGCTACGTTTGTTTTCCTTTATAAATAGTTTAGGGTTTCATTTGTTTTAAGTACTTTCAATTCAGCAATTTTCATTCTAGTGTAATCGTTCATTTCAGTTTGATAATAAACCAGAAAATTGTCTCAAACCTTTGTTGTTCTCTATCACCATCTCTGATTTTACCAACAGTTTTCCCTTTTGCCTAAAATATTGCCTTGAAAAGTGAAAGCGAGGCAAATGTTAGGTTACATTCGATAAATTGTTGCTCTTTGTGTGAGTTCAGATTGGGTATATTGATGGAAATGCTATGGCTAGGTTGTTTTAACATATGTTGACTGCATTTTGTGACATTTTGTAAGAGAATTGTTAATAAGTAGTGGAGGCTTGAGCACATCATCTTCATTGCAATCTTGTAATTCTTATATTCATGTTTAGTTTTAAATTGCATATTTATTAATAATCATCTCAATTATATTCCTAGTGTATGTAGATGAACAAGGCATATGAACATTGTCTCAGGACTATTGTTTAGATTGTGTAATTATAAACATTTTCCCTCTTTGCAAAAGTTACGTATATTGTTGTTTACTTAGAAGTGGCCGATATGCAAAGGTAACAAAACTTATCGCTTAGTAAAGTTGATTATGTGCATTATTTTGATCTTGATCTAAGCAGTTTATTGTGTACGAAACATGTCAAAACAGTTTCACTTAGACATCAACAATTGTATATGCTCTCCATTAAAAGCGTTTATGTGTTCAATTGTGAGTGTAGTTTGTTGACTTATCAGGTAAATCTTTGTAGAGTCTTAATTTTTCTTCAATTGTATATATGTATACGCTCTGGTTCTGATTCTATACTTTTATAGCAGGAATTTTTCCTCCAAGATACAATTATTTCCAGTTTTGACTTTGTCCGTTCATGTCTTTGTGTGTATGTATCGGATTACGATGATGTTCTGTTTGGCTTTCATTTCAGATTGATTCTATATATTGTGGCTGCTGGAGCACCGCCGGATGGAAGCAACGGAAAACGGTAGCTTAGTTTTACCTTTCTCCGTTAGGGGATACGGGAGGGGTGGAAGAATTCCGTGTCGGGATCCATAAGCCACAACTTGCGATAGATGTAGTTGCTTTGGGTGGGATAGTTTTGGACGCGACCCTCCTTGACCGTATTTTCGCACTTCCGGTAAAGACAGTTAAAAGCATCCCTTCTAGCTGTCGCATGGCATTTGCCCATGCCTTATCTTCTTCATTGTGCAAGGTGGTGTCTAGGCCAGAATCCATTGAAGCGTGGGTTAAATTTTTGATATTACCCTGTTGCACATTACAAGTTGTCAAGCCTTCCAACCGACAGGAGCGTAGGTCGGGGAATAGGAAATCCTTACAATGTCATTCTATTCGGCAGGCCCTATCAAGTTGGGGTGATGGAAGCGGATGTGTTGATCTTATCCAATCGCTATTTAACCAACCGATGGATATGGGCTCAAGAGCTGATGAGGGCTCCTTCGGGGGTGATCATTCGAGGGAGGGCCTCAATGCTAAGCAATGTATTCGAAAAGTTTCCGATGGGCACTTCACAGCCGCAGTTAAAGTTTTTTGCTCTTCGGGTGTTGCTCCTCTTGGTGACGCTACTATGAAAGCGTTGCTTGATAAGCATCCCGTCTTGCCCCCGCCCGCCTTGCCTGATGCCTTACTCTCGGTGGCCCCTTTGGTTATGGACGTTGAAAGTGTCCTAGGGTGTATTAAATCGTTTCCTAAAGTGACTTCCTGTGGTAGAGATGGGCTTAGGGCCCAACATATTTTGGATGCCCTATGTGGGGAAGGATCCGTGATTGCCGTGGGGTGGCTTAAGGCTATCACTGAGGTGGTTAACTTGTGGTTAGGGGGGAGATGTCATGTTTCTTTGGCGGAGTTTGTGGCTTCGGCCCCTCTAACACCACTGCTTAAGCCCGACAATGGGGTTAGGCCTATTGCCGTTGGCGCGATTTGGAGAAGACTTGTATCCAAAGTGGCTATGAGGAGTGTTGGGAAAGAGATGGCAAAATACCTTGGTGATTTTCAATTCGGGGTAGGGATCCTGAGTGGAGCGGAGGCGGTGCTTCATAGCGCGAATAGATTTCTTAATATGTTCCACTCGGATGGGTCGTTGGCTTTGCTTACAGTAGATTTTTCTAATGCCTTCAACCTGGTGGATATGACCAAACTCCTGCAGGAAGTTCGTGCCAGATGCCCATCTATTTCCCTATGGGATAATTTTCTATACGGGCAACCTGCTAGGCTATATTTAGGGAATGATTGTATCCAGTCAACTACTGGGGTTCAACAAGGCGATCCTTCAGGACCCCTTCTCTTTGCATTATCTTTACACCCCCTCATTCATCATGTACGAGATGGTTGCAAGTTACTTTTCCATACCTGGTACTTAGATTATGGCACGATTATAGGAGATGCCATTGAAGTGGCTAATATAATTAGATCTAAGGGGCCAAGTTTGGGGCTTGAGCTTAATATGAAAAAAGAAGAAGTATATTGGCCGTCGTGCAATAGGGTAAAGGCAAAAATAGGTTTATTTCCTATCGGGATTGGGAGACCAGAGTTAGGGGTAAAACTCCTTGGAGGTGCGGTTAGCCGGGATGCTGGCTTTATCAGTAGTTTGGCCATTACCATAGCTTCAAGAGCCGTGGAACTAATGAGATGTCTTACTCGTCTGCTTGACCCTCAATGTGAGCTTCTCTTGCATCGCTCATGTATCGGGGTGGCTAAATTATTGTTCGGACTCCGAACATGTCAGCCTATGTTTGTTAAGGAAGTTGTCTCGGTTTTGACAAAGGGCTTCGAGCGGGGATTGAGGATATTGTGGTATGCGGGGGTCCGTTTTTTGGGAATTTTCAATGGAGACTAGCCTCTCTCCCTATTCATTTCTGTGGTTTAGGGTTATATTCAGCTGAGGATGTTTCCACCTACGCTTTCGTCGCCTCGAGAGCACAATCTTGGAAGTTATAGGACCACATTTTACGTGATTGTGGTGGCGATGGGTTGGATTCCGATTTTGGGTGTGCGATAGATTATTTGCACAACTCTATTCCCGATTTTGATCTTGGCGGGTTCACTAATAAGAAAACCGCCCCCCCCCCCTAAAGCCCAAAATGCTTTGGCGAGCGCCCGTTATAGTAAAACCGTCCAAATTTTGGGAGAAAAGTTTGGTGAACACGCGGTTCATTGCAAAGAACTCCCCAGGTTTAAATATAGACGTGATTTGGTCAGGGATGTCCTTTGTGATGTGTTAAAACGGGCGGGAATCTCGGCAAGAAAAAAGGCTCCTGAGAATTTCTTGTCGGATCCACGTGACGGAAGATCTACTCTCCGACTAGCGGACATTCTTGTGTTTGGATGGGCGGGGGGAAGCATGCTTGTGTGGACCTTACTAGGGTGTCCCCTCTTGTCGAGCTTAGGGACACCGGGTTTGTTGCTAGGCATACCGTGCTAAAGGCAGAAGCAGAAAAAATTGCTAAGCACGAGAAGGCGTGTGTGGAGAATCAACAAGCCTTCATTCCTTTTGCTTTTGACACATTTGGGTCTCTTGCCCCCGATGCTGCTGCGTTTCTAAAAAGAGTTCAACGGG
The DNA here is from genome assembly GCF_021521415.1 of Bidens hawaiensis. NCBI lineage: Eukaryota > Viridiplantae > Streptophyta > Magnoliopsida > Asterales > Asteraceae > Bidens > Bidens hawaiensis. Next base: position 36,455 of record NW_027506414.1, on the reverse strand, counting down.
TCGTGCACAGTTACTCATCGACGCCGAAGAACGATAACTTTGTTTTCAGTAGAATCGGTTTTGCCATTCAAAAGAGGGGTGGCGGCGCAGCTTGTTACTCGCTTACCTGCCTCTTTATTGTAATAGGATCCTTTTATTTTGAAATCTCGATTTTAAATTTTGCATGGATTTACCAAAAAAAAATCAATACATGTATCTGGGCGTTAAACGAGGTATTTAAATGCTTTAAGGACGTCGATTGTGTTGAAGATGTGTACGCCATCAGACAAAAACCTTGAAATAGGATTGGTGGAGTTGTGATGTAACGTATTCTCATCCATGTATCTAAGTGAAATTCAAGCTCGATCTCATCGAAAAGAAATTAACAAAACATCATCTTCCCTTCTTACGCTACAAAGTACTTGGAATCATTCAACCGGGACTATTTTCTCCAAGAATCATCATGTCAGTTGCTCGTGTTTCAATTTGTAATAACCAGCGTTCGCATACCACTACTTAGTTTGATTGGTAACCCTGTATTCGATTCAGTTTATGAACGTCTGTTCTTGTTTTTGGAATTCAATCAAAGGATATTTACACTTCGGATTTATTCTTTCTATTTCACGCAATATTATAATTTAGTTTTCTACAATAATATATTACTGCGACAAATGAAATATATCTGGCATGTAAACTTACAACCCTGGTAGAGTTTACGACACGTTAAAGTAGTCACAAAATTTATGTTTCCTTGTCATGCTGAAAACCAAACCAACTTCCCGAAAATGCATCTTATATGACCATGCATGCCTAACTCTCTCTATCTCTCCAATTCTTTTTATGTGTGTTTGTGTGCACTACACTTTCTCCAAATAAACTTATTCAAGCATGTATCGTTTTACGTAATTTTTGTTGATAAAACATGAGAGTGGTGGTAGAGATCTTTACAGGGAAACTCATCTTTGTTCAAGTGGGCGTTAACGCTACGGTACAAGACTTAAAGAAAGAGATTAGTGCTCAAGAAAAGTTTCCTGATTACCGGCTAATTCTTCTTTTGGGTGACAATTTGGTGGTTGAAAATGAAGCCTATCTAGTCGATTATGGTGTTCAAGACGGCTCCCATCTTTCTCTCTTTTTTGATTCAGCTAAGGATTGTTTGACTCATCAATTGTCTGTTGAGTCTGAGTCGGTTTAGCTTCCAACATAATCTTAATTTTCTTTGTTTTTTCCTATTCAAAAGGTTTCCTCGAGGAGTCGAGGGTTTATCATGTAAACAACGTGAATGGCGGGGCGCATGTCACCTTAAATAAATATTAGTGTTGAGGTTAACACATGACACCTATAATCAATGGCGAAGCTTAGACAAAAATGCGTCGAGAAGGGGGGGGGATACATACAAAAATTTCATAAACAGGAAGGGGAGGGGTTGGCCTCAAAATTTTCGGATTAAAACATGTAAACATACTCTAATTAGAAAAAATAAGTTGCGGGGGGGGGGGGGGGGGGGGGGGGGGTTTGGGAGGCGAGTACCGGGCAAAAAGGAAGTCTTGCCCCCTGCCTACACCTTTAACTAATTTCGGATTTTGGGGTATTCATAGACAATAGAACATTTCTCATTTTAGTCCATTGCATGACTAACAAATTATTTGCAAACTTAACTTGTAGAAACATGGAATACTTATTTTAACCTAACATTAACAGTTAAAAGCGTTAACCGTTTGAGATTGCAACCTTCTTGTATTTAAACTTAACATAATAAATTCGAATGTGTGTTATGTTTATATCCTTTTTTGTTCATATAGATTACTTGTTTAGCTTTTCATCGTTCTTCTTAAAACTTTTTAAGACAATCTTTAATTCCTTTGTTTATGCAAATATTATGAACGCGTAGCAATTTTATCCTCGTGTATTCGTTCAACCTTCAAGAATCCAATGAGTTTCATCAATCTTTTTCAAAACTGTAATACATATGCATGTATAATTACAACTATAAAAATACTAGGTGCATCTTATACGTGATTGTGAAAAAAAAAGCGTGAGAATAAACCTTGTATACTTATAAATATTCGATTAGAAAATATAATTTTAATTTATAAAATCATTTAATTTAATCATTTAATTTTTATATATATTTTAAGCATCTCATGCATCATACGGGTTCTAAAACTATTATATATAAATGAGGATGGTTTAAGAGAGAAATGATATTATTGCAAGAAATGCGAGAAATTAATATGGGCACTAGTGTTGTTTTAAGTTTTAAAAGTTTAAAGCTAAATAAAGAAAGTATTAATCAGTCTCTTTATTCAATTAATATAACTAATAAACCATAATACTTATTTATTTAATTAATATAACTAATTAAATTATTATAATTGGAAAATATTAAGAACTCATTTATTTTTATAACTTATTTTTTGTGTCTTGAATTTTTATCCTACACACGTATAATTTATGATACATTAAAATTTCTTTCTATCCAAAACTAATTTCTTCCATCTCAATATATTAATATCCATCAACACATAATTACATTAAAATGAATAATACCAAAAAACTATTTTACATGTGTTTGCATTAGATATCAACAAAAAACATACAACCTACACAAAAACGTATAATACACACTTGTTCTAAAAATAAGACAACATATAACCTACACACGAAAAACATATAACGTATACAAAAAATTCATCATCAATAAAATACACACGCAAACGAAAACATATAACCTACACACGAAAAACATATAACCTACACACGAAAATATTATCTTACACAAATACAATTTATTCATACATTAATTTCTTTTTATTTTAAAACCAATTTCTTCAAACTCAACATATCAATATCCATCAACACGTAGTTACATTGTGATGAGTAATACAAAAAACTATCTTACACATGTTTGCATTAAATGTCAATAAAAAATATACAACCTACACAAAAACATATAACTTACACTTGTTCTAACAATAAAAAAACATATAACCCACATTCGAAAAACATATAACCTACGCATGTGTAGGATATGTTTATCTTCGTGTAGTTTATATAATTGTTGATGTCGAATTACATATGTAAGTTGTATGTTTTTTTTATGTTGTATGTTTTTATTGCTCAAAACAAAACTCTGTGTAGGTTGTACATTTATTGTTTACATTTAAAGGACACATTTGTATGATATATTTTATCATTATTTATGACAATAATTTTTATAGATATAACAATTGAAAAAAATAATATATTATGTTTAAATATTTAGTGTTAAAAACACGTTGATATATGCTAATAAATTGAGTGGAAGTTATTTTTTAATATAAAGAAATAGTATTATATGAATAAGTTGTATTTATGTTGAATAAAATAAGAATCTGTAAATAAAAAATAAAACTAAAGTAGAGTTTTTATCTTTTTAATTAATATATTTAAATTAGTTAGATATATTAATTAGAGAGAGATTTATTATGGTAATATTAGTTGTATTAATTGGAGAGAGAAAATGTATTTATTGTTGCATTTACATCTTTTTATTTATTTTTAAATATTTAAAACCTAAAATAAAACCAGGGGCTTATATTCATTTCTCGCACTAATATTATTTCTCTCTTGAACTTAAACATGTATATATATATATATAACATATATATAAATATATATATATATATAACAGGATCGTTTAGGCTCGCGAGCTAGCGTGAGCTCGATAACTGAAGCTCAGGCTCGGGCTCGTTTATTAAACAAGCTTTCTTTTAGGCTCGAGATCGGGCTCGGGCTCATTTAAGCTCGGCTCGATCGAGTTTTTTCACGAGTCGGTCACAAGTAGCTCGCGAGCAGCTCGACTCGTTTGCACCCCTAGTCTATTTCATTTGGATAAGTTCAAACGTACAGACATTAATTAAATACACACATTTAAACATCAAGTGTAATGCTGAAACCAAATAAGCAACAAATATAAAATACATGCATGCAGCATCATCAACACAGTTAATAGAATAACCAAAATATATTAATTATATTTATAGTTAATAATTAATTTACATTACATTATTATAAAAAAAAACTAATTACAAGTTACTAGTTAAGTTCTACCATCAGATTTCATATCTGAATCTACGTCCATCGGATTCTCTTCTGGAGTAATAGAGGGCATGATCCTCTCCCGCATGTCGTCTGAGGTGTAGGTGGAGTCCTTTAGCCTTTGTAGGTGAAGGTTTATCTCATACGGAATGCCCCATAAGTGGACATAGCCATGAAGTCCTCTATTCCGTTCAACCCAAACCATGCAACCTCGATACCCCGGGCTTCCATCACAATGCTGAAATAGTCAGCAGTGGTGTACCTAAGAAACCTAACCATTCGGTTAAGTTGTTGATACCTGAAGGTTAGGGGTTGACATAGTCAACATACCAGACCCTTTGATTATCTAGGACGCCAGAATCAAAGTGGAAAATGATGGTGAAGAAGGTGGGGTAGTAGTATATTGGTGCAGCCTCACCTTTTTTTCATACAACCCAATTTGCATGCGCCATAATATTTTTGGAAATCGATCGAAAACCGTAAAGAAGATGGTGAAGAAGGCGATGGGGATCGATTGTGATTTCCTGGAATATTGGAGGCGATGTGGGGTAAATCGGAAACCGTGAGTGGTATTTAAACACCATCGGAAATCGGTACATCTCCCTGACAATTTGAAATTGGCGGCACAAGGAAACTGGAAAGAAAATGATTACCTCCACCTATAGCGACACTTAAAAATATTTAATTATAACCATTTATCATTTATAGCCACACATAATAAGTGTATACGTGACAATATAAACTTAGGAAAAATAAAATTAAACTACTCTTTGGTCACACTACCTCGTATAAGTGGCTATATGTTTTAAGGTTTTAGCCACATTACTAATAAATACAATGGTTGTTCGTCATATTTCGCCACATTATTAAAAATGTGGCTAACAAATGTGACATTAGGTCACAAAACGTAATATAAGTGGCTATATCTTTTACATTTTAGACACATCTCTTATCAATACAATAGCCGTTTGTCACATTTGGCCACACTATTAAAACACGTGGCTAGTTAAATGTCAAAGTTTTCCCTTAGAGTGTGGCTAATACATGTGATTTTGGTCACATGTATCAAAGATCAAACAAACTATGACTGTAGGTAACATTTCGCCACACATTTTTATAATGTGGCAAGCTTATGTCACAATTTTTTTTCCCAAGTGTAGCGAAAAGTACCTGAGTCGGTATATAATGGTCACATGAAGAAAAACATGTGTGGCCAAAACTAGTCTAGAAGGTTTTCGAACATGGTCAAAGACCTTTTAGCCACACATTTAAGCCGAAGTGTGGCAAATCGCCCAGACCACATGTATGGCTAAAAGTCGTTTTTCACGTAGTTTGCTGAGAGAAAGAACCGAGCATTGATTGAAGCTGCAAGCATGATCCTAGAATATTCAAAGTTTCTCGGTCAATTCTAGAACGAAGTTATGAATACTACTTGTTATACACTCAATCGTGTTCTGACGTTTAAGAAGCTTAAAAAGACAACTTACGAGCTTCTCAATAACCGTAAGCCTAATTTAAAGTTTCTCAAACCATTCGGGTGTCCTTGTACGATGCTCAAATGAGATGCGGGTAAATACGATGAGAAGGCTATTGAAGGTTATTTTCTGGGCTTTGCTTCGCCTAAGAAACGAGTCTTTAACTTTTCTTCGGGTTGTGTAGAAGAATGATACCATGTAAATTGTCAAAGCTACACTACAGCACCTGTTGGCAAGTGGCCTGATTGGATGTTTCACTATGAGGAACCATTTAAGTCTTTTACTCCATCGGTTGAAGTACCTAGTAAAGATTTGATTCGTGCTTACTTGGAAGAAAAAATGTTTTCCATATCAAGATCTTTTAATTATAATGATACTGGGGTACAAGATCAACCTAAGATATCTGATAATGTTTCCATTTCATCAGAATATGGTCATTTTGAAGATTCTTCTTCTGCACCATTCATTGACACTTCGGAAGTTACTGAGGTAGTTGCTGGAGATTCTCAAACTGTAGTAGCTGAAGAAAATCTTACTAGTTTAAGTGATAATGTTGTAGTCTATGAGAATCCGACTCTTCGGATTAACACTTATCATCCTCAGGACAACATCATTGTTGATCTTGATGTAGGTGCTTCGTACGCGACATCAAATTGCCAATGTAAATGTTGATAATGTCTTATGTGCTTATGTTAGCTAATGTGCATACTTCGGGTGTCATGAATATCGCCTGATACACTTGTTTCTTATCTCAAGTTGAGCCGACGAGTGTCCCAATGACACTTTAATATTCTTCATGGATTGAGGCAATGCAAGAAGAGTTGCAACAGTTTGTGCGACTGATTGTATGGGATTCCACTGATAAGCCTGAACGGGTTAAGAAGCCTATCCTGACAAAATGGGTGATTAATGTAAGAAAGATGATCGTGGGGTCATAATGAGAAACAAAGCATGATTAGTTGTGCAAGGTTTTCATCAGCAAGAAGGCAAAGATTACACTGAAGTATATGCTCCTGTTGCAATATTGGAGTCCATATGTATATTTCTTGCCAATACTGCATTCAAGATCTTAAAATATATCAAATGGACGTTAAGAGTGCGTTTCTTAACGGGAAACTTCATGAAGAGGTGTTTGTGAAGCGGCCTCCTGGTTTTGAAGATCCTTATTATCCAGATCGTGTTTACCAATTAAACAAGGCTCTCTATGGTCTACACCAAGCCCTGAGAGCTTGGTACAACACCCTTGCAGACCATCTTACAGATAGTGGCTTCAAACGAGGGACTATGGATTGTACTCTCTTTCACTAGACAGTTGGAGAAGATCTACTCCTTGTCCAGATTTATGTCGATGACATTATATTTGGCTCACAATTTTCATCAGACGAATTGGAAGATACCGTTGATCAGACCCTTTACCGAGTTATGATTGGTTCTTTAATGTACTTAACGGCATCGATATAATGTTTGCTATTTGCTTGTGTGCCAGGTATCAAGCAAGTCCCCGAGTGACTCGTCTGGCGGTTGTGAAGCGTATTTTTTATTATATAAGGGGTAATGTTGACATAGGGTTATGGTATCCCAAGGATGATAGTTTCGATCTTACTATTTTTTCAGATTCTAACTATGGAGGATGCAAGATCAACATCAAGTCTACGACAGCGGGTTATCAATTTTTAGGAAACCGACTTGTTTCTTGGCAGCATAAGAAGCATAAAACGGTCTTCACTTCAACCACTAAAGCTGAATACGTGGCAGCGTCGAGTTTCTGTTCACAGGTTTTATGGTTCAATCAACACTTGCGAGATTACGGGTTGAAGTTTCTTACCACTCCCATCTTTATTGATAACTCTGCTGCCATATGTATAATGAAGAACCCCGTGCAACACTCTAAAACGAAACATATTGAGATTTGTTATCATTTTATTCGTGATTGATATGAAAAGAAACTAATTGACATAGAAAAAAAGGTGCACACGGTTCACCAAAAAGCATACCTTTTTACCAAAGCATTTAATAAAACAATATTTAAATTTTTGCTTCGTTTAAATGGTTTAAAATCTCTTTCCGAGATCCCAAAGCTCGGGTAATCATTTTTATGTGTTTGTATAGATTTTTTTGTTAGTTCTCTTTTCTTTAATATTTTGGTTTTTTGGGGGAGAAAATGGGAAAATACAAAAATATTATGATTTATGTTTGTACAGATAAAATCTTCAAATATTTTAAAAATCCCAAAACATTCAAATATTTTAAAAGTCCAAAAACATTAAAAAATGTGCTCCTCAAAATGAGTTTTGAAGAAAAAGACGAAAATGATAGTACATTGATCATTTATATCATAAATTTTAGTATAAAAAAATGCATAAAAGACTGTGTGCATGATTGCATTGGTGCATTGGTAGGTCTTAAACAAACAAATAGGGTAGAGTATTTAATATAAACATTAAAATTTCCAAATTGAAAGATGTGTTAGTCTCTTGCAAAAGTCTTGGTAATGAATGCAGAAAAGTAATAGTCTGTCATACTCAAGCTTTATGTCTATTTGATCAAAAAAATAAAAAATTCAAAATAAAAGCGTATAGTTAATGGTTAACACTTCAATGGTGTATGGTCTTTTGGCCTCAAATCTTGTATTTACGGGATGCATCAAATTTCTGGACATTATGAGTCTTTATGCGGCTTATCATCTGGGTATTCATAAACATGAATATTAAATATCTTTATGAGCGAATCCTTATAAGATCAATAAAAAAATGGCTGCACTATTTACTATAAAGATTACAAGGATTTGGAAGCATGTCCAGTTTGTAACAAGTAAAGGTGGATGAGAACACTAACAAAACATATATAAACATGTCCGCTAACGTACTGTGGTACTTTCTCGTTATTCCATGATTCTAGCGTCTCTTTCAATCAAAGACCACATCAAAGAATTTAACAAGGCGCACCACGAGTACCAATAAACCTGGTGTTTTACGCCACCCATCAGATTCACCATCATGGAAAGCCATAGTTGACAGGTACAAGCGATCCAAGAAATCTTCGTCTAAGGATTTGTACTGGTGGGGTCGACGTACATAGAGGCAACAAAAACCACAGTGTGTGGCCTGTTTAAGCAGCCATTTACAACCTTCCACTTTGGATGTGTATGAGAAAAGAAAGTTTATCATGCTTTCCATATTAATATTTGGAGTGCTAGGAAATGATATTGATGTGTTTTTACAGTCTTTAATTGACGATCTTGCATCTTTATTTGATGTCGGGGAGCCAACATATGATGCATATAAACAAGAAATATTTACATTACATGAAGTTGTGTTATGATCGATTAATGATTACCATGTTGTTGGTACACTATGTGGTTGCCATTACAGTGGATTCAAAGTTTGTGTAGTGTGTTGGGGCGACACTCAGTGTGTCGACTTTATCACACAAAGAAGCAGAGTTAAGCTGCCCACAGAAGGTATCTATCATATGACCAACCTTTCAGAAAACAAACAAAGACGTTCAACGGAAAAGAAGAGATAAGAACCGCTAAAGAGCCTATGATAGGGGAAGAGATATACGACGAGGTTAAAAACATTAAGAATGAATGGGGAAAGGGATCAGAATTTGCTCTTCCGGCATCTTATCAAGCTCTTCTACAATGATTTCTTTGCTACAAATTGACTTGAATAATAAACAAAGCCCGATTATAGCATTTCTCATTGGTTCTGGCATGATGGACCGTATTGCAAGGAGCAGAAACTGTTGCATAAGCATGTGATTCACACATGCCCATTGCTAACCTTCATACACCTTTCAAATGGATACATCCAACGAAAGTATGGTGGCTCACATAATTTGATCACTTTTGTACTTTGTACAAATTCACTACTAACTTGATCAAACACGCTGTTATTCGTACACTATTCCTCCCTTGTGCGCGTCTTATTACCAATAAGAAACGGACCCATGGGATACAATGTCTACAAGACATAAATATGAACTCGTGCATACTCATTCATAGTAAAGGAAAGTTGGTGTATTGCTTGATAACATGGATATACCTTGTCGTAGGGAGTATTTTCTAAGATTGCTAAATACTATAAATCATATATTTTGATCAGCATGATTAATGGTTTAAGTCAAGTTGGGGTGACATGGTAAAAATCAAATTAGGCCCAAAATGTGATTAGAGGCTAATAGTTTTTTATATCTAGTTCCTTAATCGAAACTTAAACTATCACAGAAATACTTGAAAACTTTTTTATAAGATTTAAGTGGACAACAATATCAATGACCGACTTAACGAAAGTCATAATAAAAGCCAAACAATAAACCTGTTATGGAGGATTTCTTGATCAATATGATTCTCTGCTCAACTCACAAAAATATGTACTGCTTTCGTAGATTAAATTTTATATTAGTTTTAGTTTTAGTTATGTTTTTGGTTTTAATTCAAAAATATTCAAAATTCAAAAATATTTTGTTTCTGCTTTATTTTCGATTTCCAAGCATTGTGGATAAGAATTTGAAAAGAAAAGACAAAAAGAGTTTCCCACGATTTTAAGTTATGTGATTATATCGTAAAACACGTTAAATTATGATTTTTTACCTTTAGGGTAAATGTTTTAACTTATTTGTTTATCAAAGCATGGCTTTGATGGTTATTTAAATGGTTAAAATGGTAAATTTTTTATTTAAACCATCCCATTCGTTACACTGTTGTAACGAATGTGAACACATTCGTTAAAAGTAAATAATGAATGATGGTCATTAGTTGCATTATTGATAACGAATGGAATACATTCATTATTGATACATTCGCTTTTGTTGATCTGATAACAAAAGGACATCAATAGTTAATCATGGATAACGAATAGCTAATGAATAGATGGCTATTCGTTAGTTGATAACGTATGAGTTGCTTCATTATTGTTTATTAATTAATGAACTAACGTATGAGTGCTCTTTCGTTAGTTCAAACATAACGAATAGGCTCATTCGTGCACCTAGGGTTGCATGCAAAGTTGTAAGGTATAAGAGCTGAGATCAAACGAATGGACTTCATTCGTTTAGATCTGAACACAAAGAAAAGAGTGAAATACAGAGTTAAACTCTGCCATTTATGAAAATCCAAACATCTTTGTAACGAGTTTTTATCAATTGAACATTGATCAAAAGGTATTAACGAGTTCAAAGATATATGTTTCATCGATTTTTAAAAATGTTTAATAGGTTAATTAGGTCATTACATGAACGGGTCTTAACTGAGAATAATTGATGGTTTAATTGGTAACCTTTATTCAATTAGACGATTAAATTTGATCATCGATGTTAATTGGTTCACAATGGTATAAATCTTAGGTCCAAACATGAAGATTTGAGCTTAGTCGGATCTTCAAACTGTGTTTTGACATTGATTGTTCATACTAATTTTGACCTTGACTCTCTGAAGTCAAATAATCAATTTGTCTTTTCCTATTCGTTGTGGATAACGAATGGGATAACCATTCGAATAGATTTATGACGAATGATACTATTCGTATACATTAATAACGAATAAGCTCATTCGTATATATCTAGGACTAAACAATTCATTCATTAAATGATACAAATAACGAACGGAGTCATTCGTTACTTAAAACCTAACGAACGAATAGCGTATGAGACTTTAAATTTTAAACATATTGTAATATTTCACTACGTTTTAGTGAAATATTTTGGTTTTATTATTATTGTGTTGAAATATAATGTTCTGTTTTCACAGAAATAGCCGGTGAACAACTCGTTGATGCTCTTGTACAAAAAAAACAATAGATCAAGTATAACACGAACCTCAAGTACAAAATGCACCTCAACAAGCACAATCTGCTGAAGATGTTCAGGTTGCTGAACTACTGTACGACAAGAAGCATAATATTTGTGCTTTCTTGCTCGACAATTTTGTTGGTAGAGATCTATTTGGAGATATGATTTATTTTCTTCGCCGTTCGAGGATCTATTATGCTATCTCGGCTTACGTACCAGTCTACTTTAGTATTATCGGCCCATTCTCGGATTCTGCTAAATATGTTGATGCTGAAAAGCATATTGAATCCGATATTCATAACAAGAGGATAGTGATTGATGTGGATGTGGTACACAAAATATTACGGTTTCCTGATACCGTAGATGACCTTTGCGAGTTCGACAAGAAGTTTATTAGAGGCTTATTCCAAGGTTGAATTACAAGGGTAAGTTGGACTAGTCATAGTACAACAGGGCATATCTTTGTGAACACTTAGTTACCTACTACACGTACTTATTCACTGCCTTGGGGGGGGGGGGAGAAAAGGTGGATACGATGAATGCCAGATCATGCTTTAATATGCATTCGTGGCTTTAGTACTCAACAATCCATTTAAGTTCTCTGAGTGAGTGTTTTACCATCTTAAAGAGAACTGCATGACTCGTCACCGCAAGAACAAGTTCCTGATGTATTAAAGGTTCTTACAATTAATTATTGATCACTTGGCGCCTGATCTGGTACGTGATCCGGCGTTGGTGGACGATGTGATGTTTTTGGAACATATGTCTGAGGAGACTATGAAATGGTTGAGAAAGTATCATAACCAAACACCATAGAACATGCCTAGATACAAAAGGTTTATAGGTCATGTTGCAAGACCTAATTATGTATGTCCACCTAATGATCATTGAACTCACGATAATTCATATTTAGAACGTGGAGGTGGACCAGGTGGGAACGATGGTAGAAATGGTGGTGATGGAGGAAATGGAGGTAATGCTGGTAATATGGTTGCAGCAGCTCGTGCTGATGATGCCAATTTCAAGAACAAATGTGGTTAGACCAGAGGAAAATGGTTAGCCACATCTCATACTTTCAACGTGGGAATCGTGAGCTACATGCTTTAGTTACTGCTCAGGGGGGATAAAAGAACAAGAATATGTCATCCTTCAGCTTGTGCTAAGGTTGAGGGTGCTGATAAGAAATTAGTTGTGTTTCAAGACACTACTAATGTGCAACCTATTGAGTAAGTGAAGGCCAATATGGTTTTATTTATTGATAGCACGAGGGGTGTCGTGATGACCATGGTGAACGCCGATGAGATCGAGGAAGGAGAGTTCATTGATTATTCATTATCCAGAGATCAAATCGCGTTACTGCTCGGGTTTGCTCGGGTTGAACGATAAGGAGTTAGATAAGTTGGAGAATGAGAAGGATGTTGAGGTGATTTATGATGAGGTGGTCAGATTCCATACGAGTATTCCATCTCTGGATACGTCGTTTAATTAAGATGAGGTTGTGGTTGAAGACGTGACAGCCGAGGAATACCCTGATATGTACACGCATAAGAATACAGATGAAATGGTTCCATTCATCACAAGCGGCTGAAGAGCATCTCGGGAAGAAGAAACAAAAGGATAAAGTAAGCGTGACTGGGTTGGGTTCGAAGAATCCATATTTTGAAGGTATGTTTGGACACAATAAGGCTCGATTATTGAAGCTTATTGATGTACTAAGGTATGCAGAGCAAAAGGATGATAGACATATCAAAGTTTGTGCCACTAGTCACCAAATGAGTTCTTTAAAGTCTCGAAGACCGTCAAAGGTGATATTGTGTCTTGGTATTACGATTTTGAGCTTAAATTATGTAATATCAAGTGGGAACACAGTGCACACTATTATCAACATATTGCCGATGTTCTTATTTTGCTGGTGGGATGTGCGTACGCTGATAAATATGTCGTTCGCTATTCGTGGTTGAAGCCAGATGGCATATTGGTTATATCGACACTTGCTGTAAGAGGTACGCCATGGTTTCAACTTCTTTAAACCTTAGGTCACGACACGTAAGTATATTTACAAGATAGATCCAAGAAATGGTTGGAGGAAACTCGTACTAAAGGTAAAGCCGCCGCGAACGTTGAAGCTAGTGCCTGTGAAGACTTTCCCCCAAAGTCTTTACAAGACTCTCTGCAATAGTGAATCCGTCATTGTACATGGTACAGGTTTGAATACGGAGTTCATACAAGTGATCAACCCGATGTGGTTGGTTAACTTATCTAAGTCAGATAATGATGCGTTATTCAACAACAAGATCAGATGGGATGATATGAAATATTACGATCTCGCTATCCAATTTCAGCGCATGGTTCGTGTTTGCCATGCGTTCGTAATTTATAGTTGTGCTGATTGAAAGACGAAGACATTCAAGTAATCAAAGACAAAGAGCTCGATACAAGGGTGAGTTTGTTAATACATGGTTTTGTCGTCTCGTTTTTGTTTATCTGTTATATATATATATATAAATATATATATATATATATATATATATATATATATGCTATTCGTTATGTATTAGATCATTTGTTATATTATGTATAACGAATGTGTGCATCCATGTAAGGGCCATTCGGTTATGGGGATGTATAACGAATGGGCCCATTCACTAAGGTATTAGGTCATTTGTTAAGCATGTTTAACGAATGAAGGACAACGAATGACTCATTCGTTGTACCTTTAAGTTATAGATAGGGAATGAAGATGAATGATCCCCATTCGTTTTGAGATTTATAAAGAATGAGACCGTCTTCTATATAAATGTGTACCCTGTTCATAAATTAACTAAGTGTGTTATTATTAATTCCGAGATCTCGTTACTCTGCCCGATTCTCTACTCACACACTCGTGAAAGTAATCCCTTAATCGTATTATCATCTGAATATACAAAGAACCGTATCGTAACGTATAATTATGATTGATTGAATCCGTAATCAGTCATAACAGTGGTTGCACACGTGGACACGTAAATTTCAATACTAAATCTTTGCATTTTAAATTACCGTAAGAAATGATGTTAAAAGTGTTTGTTTTTATAAATAATTTTTAAAGTAACTTATAACAATAATTTAAAGTGAGTAATAAAAATGATAATGGAAAGATTCAAGATTTCAAAACTATCACCTTAACTTTAGAATCCACTTGACCTCTAATGATGGTAAACTCAAATGTATGATAAATTCAGTATTTTAATTTTTTTATGAAAAAGAGTAGTTTCGAGTCATATATAACTATTCCCTAGATTTTTTGGAAAACTAATATCAATTATACATAATAATCACCGAAAATCATAATTGTAAGTTAACTTTTATGTTGGAATTTAAGGATATATATTATCATTAAATTAAAGAACTCAAATATAACAACCGGTCGGAATGATCACATGAAAAACACCTAATCAACCCATGGTTGATTAAATTAGACAAAGTTCAAGTATTCCTTTGATTTATGAATTTTCAACCCAAGTGTAATATCAAAATAGTTGTGTTAAAAAATTACTTATAATATTACTTAACAAGAATATCAATTCATAACAAATGTTCAATATTTTAAAATCTAAACAGAAGGATATGTGTTTGACCAATTTTCAAGTTAGCCTACAAGAATTATTTTAACTATTTCTAGATTAAAACTTATAAAGTTGCACGAACAACATTTGTAATAAATGATAAAATAAAGAGTCTTTCGACATAACAAGACATACTATTTATAATTCTTGTATATAAAATTCAATTGTTTAAACACACTATTTCATCAAAAGATAATCAAGAACTAGTCATTATTTTAACATAAAATTGTCATATATTATTTCAAACCATCACAAGTTATCAAGTTTCATCATAATTTAAGGTGACAAGAAGAGTTTAGCTCATCATAATAATGAAATACACATCAAAATAGAAGAACATAGCATTCATAATTAATTTTTATATAATCTAACCAAAAGAACCAAGCTAGATGATTATGTGAATTCTTAGAACTCCTTCTTGATGTTTTATGGATCTTCAAGAGCTTCTTCTTGCCTTCAATCTTTTGGAATAACGGTATTAAGAGAATGATTTTTGTGTATCCAATTTGGTATATCCACAAGTGAGCATAAAAGACTAATTTATAGGCAAACTGCTTTAGGAGGCATGAGGCATGTCACATCAGGAATAGTCCATGCTGGTCTCCAAATCTCTGACAAAATATCTCTCGTACTTGAAGCATGTGCACATAGTTGACCAAGGGGTTGTGCCAATTCAAGCATGTCCTTGTCAGCAGACAATAGTACTTTCTTCTTTCGTCATGTTAGGCATGGGGTTGTGCCAAAATGGGTACATGGTTGTGCTTGACAAGACATTTGGTTGTGTCTCCTTGGGCATTGGGTGTGCTGGACCTCGCTATATGACAAATTGTACTTTTCTTTTGTTATGATTGATTTCAGGTTGTACCTAAATGAGCACAGGGTTGCGCTTGACTAGACATGGGTTGTGTCTTCCTGGGCATGGGCATGCTTAGCGTTTTTAAGCTTATTTCATCGCCTTTTTTCTTCTAGAAAAGTGCTCGTTTCTCGTTTATTAGCTCGTTTGTCCCTGAAAATTAAAATTAAACAAGTTAAGTATTATTTCTAACTAAAATTCCCTAGAAATATCAAATATTAGAGCGTATTTGATGTATAAAAGATATATAATTTTGTGTACATCAACAAATAATATAACATTTTGAAACATAAAGTATAAAACATATCAATTTTAAAACTAAGACAAGCGATGGAATTTGATGCAAACATAAATGACAATCTTTGTAATTCTGTATTTTAAATAGTATTTAATGAATTGGATATATATATATGACATATTAACAACATTATAAGGGCATATATAATATTTTTATATTTGCATAGATATATATGATATTTTGAATATTTGTAAGGGTATCTATTTATTTTTATCTACGTGGTAAAAATGATCAAAAAGGTTATGAAAATTACATTTAGATGTTCTCAGCATCTTCTAATAAACTTGAAAGTAAATCTGCTAGGGCCTGAGGTCACGACTACCCTTTTGGTTTCAAAAATGTTACTTTTTAAAGACGACCAATAATTGGCTCTGTGAGTTAAGATTATAATAATTCAATATCTCAGCATTTATTATTTTGGCTAAGTGACATATTTAGGTCTGATAATTTTGATACGATACACGAATACACGACACGAGACTACACGACTTTAACATGTATCAGGTATGTTCTTAACATGTTTCGTGTACTAAACAGGTAGACATGAAGCGACATGTTAATTTTCATGTCTAAACATGTAAAATAACTATTTACATGTTAAGTAGACGTTAGTAACTCATTAGATTTGTTGATAAATAAAAATAATAAATAATAAAATATGTTATATAACCTAAATAATTAAACCTAAGTTTTATACTAAACAACTTAACACAGACACATCATTCCAATCAAACATCAAGCATACGAAATCAAACCCTTCTCTGATTTCCCTCTCCGGTAGTTCGATGGTTTCCCTCTACATCTTCGGTAGTCACAGCCCTTCTATTCTCCAGTCTACCTCTACACAACTGCAATTCTCCGGCAGTCCGCCCTCCTCGCAGTTGCAGCGGCGTTACTGGCCACTGAACATGACAATCCTTCTCTGATTCTTTGACAGGTTTGTGTCTATCAATTTGATTGGATGGTTCAAGTGTCTATTATAGTTACATGTCATTCAAAATAATTTACTTGATTGGATGGTTCTAAGGCTTGTTGTTATGGGCAACATGAGGCGGGGGAAGGGTGTAGGAGAAATAGTGGGATCATGTATGTTTCTTAAGGTTTTTCTTCTGGAGTGGTTAAGACTTTAGATGGAGCCTCAATTATATGTAGATTTTATATGTTAATTTTTTATACTTTTTATTACTTTATATGTTTTTATGTTTTAATTATGTTAGTTTGGTGAGTTTTATTATATAGCTTTATTTCCAATCCTGTAACGAACCTGTTAGATACCGGCCGAATTTTTGTCGACTCGCACCCATAACGTCTGGTTTTTACCGATGCCTTTTCCGACCTAATAAACATTAATTTAAATATGATATACTTTTTATCATAATCTATACTAGTGTCGTAGCTGTTATGGACGTTTACAAATTTATTGAGTTTAGTGTTGGTAAAGTAACGAACCTAATCAACACTGACCAAATTCATGATACTTTGATCATATGTGGTACGTGTGCCGATCTTGTTTTGGCGTTTACGGATTTATTTATCTTTTCTTTAGTACGGGTTTTTACCTAATTTATGTTTAAATTCTGATTGATGCAATAGTAACATGTCAAGCTTTTTAGTGATACCCAATTGGTTCGGTCTCTTAGAAAAATCCAAAGCAAAAGAAACGAAACCTTAATAGCAACAATTAAAAAAGAATACTTTTGAATATTCATAAAAGTACATCAATATAATTAATTTACAACATAAAACCATGAAGTATAAACGTCCAAGCAACAATAAACTTGATCCAGATAGAGCATCATGATCATTTGGTTAATAAACCAATAATTGCCTTGATCTCTTGTTATAATATCAAATCACACATTAGCTTATTTTATTTCAGGAAAAAAATGATGGTTACTTAACTATTTAGTTGATTAAAGCACATTGTTTCCTGATTTCACCATCCTTTCTTGTTAGAACTCCAATTTGACCCATTTTAACCATTGATTTTTTGAAATCCTTGAAAAATGTAGACACATGAGATTGGGCTTGACGCTTGACGTAGGCACTTGTTTTCTTGTCGTTAAGTAGAGCAGCATCAGACTGAAACAATCCTCTCCTTTTCAAAACAATAGTGTAGTAATCATCATCGAATCTTATGAAACTCCCTGGATCCATTTCAATAAGGGTGGTTCTGTCGTTGGGTTTACACTTGCGTTTCAATTAAGTCACATAGTTCGAGTCTAGAGAGGGGTCAGCGTCCCCTTTGCCCATAAAGTTATACAACCGGGTTGATATGCTAGAGCAATGAGAAGTACCCACAGTGTGTCCTCCTATATATAGACAGAAATTTTGAGAAGTCATAGGTAATTGTTTATGGATAAGCTGTAAATTTGGATTGAAACATACCTGAAAGAACCACTAGGTCTTTGACACTTAAGCCCTTAGAACTAAAAGCTGCTTTGAGTTGAGTAATGTTAGCAGCAGGAGATGGTAGGGTCACACTCTCTGATGCTTTTGACACTCTTCCATCTCTTCTCCCTAACGGCACCGGCCAAGTTGGTCCTTTAATCTGAAAAAGAAACACGATTATAAATTAACACAGAAAAAGGAGAGTAGATTTATGCTCAATCAAGGTAGGGTAGAGGTAAAACACCTGTTGGATTGCATCTCGAGCTACCAAAGCTAAGATATCTGCACAAGAAACAACACCAGGACATGCTGCTTCGGTTTTTGAGGCATCAATAACTTGATATCCTCTAAGGGAGAGATTTGGTGGTCCATCTTTCTCGACTTGGTTATTCTTTGTAGAGTTTATTAACAAAGAACCGTCACATCTCTGCATAAAAATGATATTATTCAGTGATCATGATATATTATAAATTTTTAAGTGTATAAAATGGTTTATGTTATTGCACGGACCATGACAAAACAATCATGAAAATGCATTCGAAGCAAAGGCGCCGCAAGAGAAGGAGCTATGGAAATGTAGTTTGCAGTTGTCCTCTTCACAATGGCCTCGACTTTAAGCATGTCTTTTTGTAGAATCCCAATTTTAGGCCTTTGCCATTTGCGAAGCTGAGAATTATAGCAACCAGCAAAAGTTGGAGATATAGTGCAATGTATATTTTGATTGCCATATTTCTTCCACACACAGAGAAGCGGATATTAGGAGGGTGATATGAGTCTTGAATTTATACTAACCAGTATAAGCTGTTTTTCATTTAACTAATCAGACAACTAATCATTGTTTCCCACATGATAGTTAGTGGGATACCTGCATTGTACCTCAATGTAGTCAACCCTTTATTTTCATTTCACCTATTATATTCTAATGAAAAGGATCGGGTGGACTTTGGCTTGTTTAATATGTATATTATTTATGCACTACTCAATTACCTTCCTCGCAAGTTATGATTTAAGATTCTCAAATTGCATGCGCTGTAACTGTTTAAATAAAACTCGATTTTTTAAGTGAATTACAAGTTTCATGAAAGAGGATTTTATAACATTGTGCGATATTCCTTAAGATCTTGATTTCAAACTAATTTTTGATATAAATGGTAGAGATGGGTGGTTGTGAGCCAGATAAATAATCAAACAACTAACAACAATAAGATAAACAATAAAAGATTAAACGCTATGATTTTCATTTAAATCCGAACGTAAATTATGTAATCCACCCCGGGTGAGCTCCTCCTGGGTGGTGGCTCACACAATGACCAACAGACACAAAGGAGGCCCTTACACACTATTTATAGTTCCTTGAGTCTTGTTCTCCAAGCGGCGGCTTCTGTTGTAAAACCATGAAGGTCGCTAGCGACACCATGAAGTGTTGCAATTTGTCCGCCCGAACTCATGAAGTGTCGCAAGTGCCGGCGCGACCCTTCAAGTGTCGCTAGTTGCTTTCAACAGAATGAAAGGACCAGCCGCTTCATTTAATTGATTATATCATTCTCAAATTTGAACTCTACATAGTGTATACTCAGAACTACAGGTACGTATAAACGAAAAAAATTAATGAAATGTAACTGAAACAAAAGGAAATTCCAATTTTGTTATTGGATTAAAATTTTAACATTTTGTTTGCGTTAGTATTTATCTAAGATCGGCAATCTGTAAGTACATAATATGGAAGCGGAATATCATTCTATATTTGAACAAAGTTGGTTGGTTGCCTTTTGTTGTTGCTATTGCTTCCTACATGCAAACAGAATCTTTGTTTTGTTGGACCAAAAATAAAAGAAGCGTGTTAGACATGTGGTAATTAATTATTAAAAATTGGTTGTCAGTGGCATTTGGGTTTTTAATAATAAATTCACTTGCACCAAGCAGACTAGGAAAAAAACACTAAAGATATTAATTGGTATTCTGAAACTAAAACACGAACACAAATTGCCAAAGTTACAAATACTTTTACTAATAAGAAAATCTCTATCTAATAACTAATTACACGCTCAAGTAATTATAATGATTAGCTAACTCCTAGATTTACTCGAATTCAAATTTCAAATACAAATTCAAATACATTATACTTTATCTAACAACCATTAATAGATAAAAAGAACTCGTTTAAACTATCATCTTATCATTAGACCAAGTGAAAACATCATAATCTATGAATCTGCATCGACCTAACTCGCTGGACCAAATGCAGAGTTCACCAACATCCCCCACCCACCCCCCCCCACCCCACCCCCAATTTCTAAATTGTATTTGGGAGCTCGATGATTCCTAGAAGATATCTCATCTCCTTAAACTTGTTTTTTTCCCTTCGTTAAGATGTAAGCTCTTTGTTCGGTTCCGCTTACAAGAACAACATCAACTTCTTATGCCTCATAACATTCACAAATAAAGTGATATCGTGACTTTATATGCTCGGTTCTTTTATGGAATATGGGATTCAGTACTAATGCAATAGCTGAGGTATTATCGATCTTCAGACTGACCTTCTGAGCTGATTCCCCCAACAACTCACCTAATAAAACTCGTAGCCATATTGCTTGACACACAACAACAATAGCGGCCATATACTCAACCTCACAAGATGAGAGTGTTATAGTTCCTTGTTTTTGAAAGCACCAAGAAACCATATAGTTTCCATAATAGAAAATATGACCACTACTACTCTGACCTTCATCGGGACCGATGTTATGACTGCTATCACAAAAACCGATTAATCTACATGTACCTCCTCGTTCATGTTTAATTCCAAACACTATAGTTCCTTTCACATACCAAAGAATCTGTTTAATATCCAACCCGTGAGACTCACGAGGACTTTGCATACACCATCTGACTACCCCGAATGAATAAGCTAAATCAGGCCGGGCGTGAAGCAAATATCTCAAACAGCCCGCCACCTTTCTATACTTCGTTGGATCAACTTTGGTCTCTTCTTCGGCCTTTGAAAACGCCAGAACCGACTCCAAAGGAACATGAGTCGGATTAGTTCGTTCCATGTCCGTTTGAACCAATACTTTAGTTGCATATGCCTCTGGTTTTATTTTAATAC
Source organism: Bidens hawaiensis (assembly GCF_021521415.1). Taxonomy (NCBI): domain Eukaryota; kingdom Viridiplantae; phylum Streptophyta; class Magnoliopsida; order Asterales; family Asteraceae; genus Bidens; species Bidens hawaiensis. Next base: position 14,881 of record NW_027506414.1, on the reverse strand, counting down.
CACCACTTTCGTGTATTACCTCACTGCCAAGATAATACGATAACTTTTCGAGATCCGACATCTCGAACTTTGGAATCATCCCTTTCATGAACTCAGAAACAATGTTTAGGCTCGTCCCTATAACAAAAAAATCATCAATTCAAACGGAAAAAATCATCAAATAGTTACCACATGTACGTTTTTCGACACACTAACTATTCATTTGAGCACCGAATAAACTTTATCTCATTTATGATCTGATCTAGCGTGGTGTTCCATGCTCTTGGTGCATGTCTAAGCCCGTATAATGCTTTTAATATTTTTAAAACCTTATGCTCTTCACCTCGTTTTCCAAACCTTTCCGTTTGATTAACATAAACGTTATCTTTTAGAATACTGTGCAAGAAGGTGGTTTTCACATCCAAGTGATGTATTTCACATCGATTTGCAACGATTAAAGAAATTAGCAAGCGAATGGTCTAGATATGAGCAACTGGAGAAAAGAATTCATCAAAATCAATCTCTGGTTGTTGAACATACGGTTTTGCCACCAATCTTGCCTTATGCTTTTTTATCGTATCGTTTGCGTTTCTCTTCACCTTGAATATCCATTTAACTCCAATATATTTTACACCTCCTAGTGGCTCGACTAGCCTCCAAGTATCATTCTTCAATATCAAATCAGTTTTAGCCTTGATTACTTTTACCCATTCTCCCTTTGAATTTGCATCTTCGTAATAAATAGGCTCTTAATTGGTCGAGAGCCATAACTCGTCATAATCAAAGTCAACATATAGAACATATTCATTTAACCTTCTTGGCTAGGATCTAGGACACACAAATCACGAACAAGACTGCAAGAGAAAATTAAATGAAGATGAATACGCGAGAGTTACGTGGTTCGGTCTAGACTAACCTACGTCCACCGGCTGCAACCAGGTTATTTTATTATTGCTACTGCCTCACTCGTGAAGAATTATATATACGAATCTGTATATATAGAGATACATTAGTTTTACTAGCTTATTCAACAAGAAACAAAACCGACCCTAATAAAGAGATATAAGGCCGGTCCAAAACCTCCCATGTCTTCTATCCTCATTAAACCCAAAACATTAGTCTTCAAGTAAAACGAGCCCAAACCAAGCCCAAGCCTCCACAAACCCGACAATCTCCCATTTGGAGGCTTGATAAACTTCAAACTGCCATCCGTTATGAAAACATGTACCTCTAGTAATCTCTTCAAATCACCTGATTGTAGCTGCCTTCTCATCAGTTAACCTAAAGGTCTGATGAAGCTCCCTCGAGCTCCAACACATCAGTCATGGCTATAACTGCCACCGGCTCGTTCTCTGTCCCAATCGACTCCCAATTACAAGAACTGTCGGATCCTGATATAATCTGAGAACAAACAACACTCTCCATACGTAGCAGGTAATCTTCCTGAACAGATGGAATACTATTTATTTTAACCCAGTGTCGTATGGTAGATATAACTGAAGCTTTGACTGACTGACTATCAGTACTCCCACTGTCATGAACACCTTTTACTGTTATCCTGAACCATTCCATACATGTTCAATCTGAATCTGACATGTGGCTCTGGGTTTATCTCCTTCAAAAACAAACCTTCTTCTACCCACTAGACTCTTTGAACTGAATTTTAACTTTCTTCTAAGATGGGGCGGTTACTCTCTCACACGGTAAACCGACCATGTACAGCGAATCCATCATTGTTCCTCGAGCCATGACAGGATTAAATTTAACCACATTCCGTTGCCCATTCCCAAACTTAACTTCATGCCCCTGATATTCCAACTGTCCAATGAAATCAAGATCCTCTTCAGGCCTAGAATAACCCTTCCATCGAATGATGACGCTTTTTCTTCAGTCCGATTAAATCTTAACAAATTAGTATTTGCAATCTGTGAAGGTCGTTCTGGTTGTATAAGAAATCCATGATTAATAATAAGATAAATAACCTATTTCACTTCAGAACCATCATAGATTTATCGAATTGGTTACTATTTCTAAATCTCAAAAAAGAGATAAAGATACCAAGGAATAGAATTTGATTAGTTGGTATTCAAAATATATGATTCAAGTAGTCAAGTCGAGAAAGAGATGGTTGATCAAAATAATTATTTTTTAAAGTTCTATTTTAGAGGGCAATATGAATGTTCTATCATGTTCCATCAGCACACTAAATAGGTTATACGATCTATCCACTTTGGAAGTAGGCCAATATTTTTATTGGAAAATCGGGGGTTTCCATGTCCACGGTCAAGTACTTATTACTTCTTGGGTTGTAATTGCTATCTTATTAGGTTCAGCCGCTTTTGCCAAGTCCTTGAACCAGATGAAGTATTTAGATTAATGTCACACATACTCGTAACATCAATAACTTCATCGTTCGCAAGTCTTACACTTCCACAATCACCAAACTTTAGATTCTTCATCATTTCACTATAGTTAGTGGCATGAAATGATGCAGCAAAATCCATAACCCAGGAATCAACATTACTCTCAACATTACAAATTAAAGCCTCATCACTAGTGACCCCGTCATCTGTGTCATCTTCTGTAACGTTCACTTCTTTCTCGCCATTCAGGCACTGATTCCTGAAGTGTCCGTCTCTTTGCAACTCTAGCATTCTATATCTTTACAAGTCTTAGACTGACCCCTCTTCTTTCTCCCACGACCTCGTTGTTTTCCCCTACCTCTGCCTTCTATGACTAACATATTTCCTAATAATTCACTTGAAATTCCGCGTCTTGAATCTTCTCCGAGAATCAAGTCCCGGATCCCATCAAAAGTAATTTTTGTAGACGAACTACAAATCGCAATCACTGTTTGAGACCAACAGTCAGGCAAAGAGGATAATAACAAAAGGCCTAGAACTTCATCATCCAACTTAATGTCGACTGACGCTAAGAGGGACATAATCGAATTAAGATTATTAATATGTGTTGCAATTGACCCACCCTCTTTCATGTAAGGCCCAAGTCCCAGTACCCTACGTTGGACGTTGGATTTAATCATAAATACATTTCTAAATATCATAGTTAATTAAAATTTTCGAGGAATAGAAAACTTCAATAGACATTTCATATCATTTAAAAACATGTCTTAAATAAAAATCTTGTCTTTCAAAATAAAACATCATTCGTAAATACATCATAAGTCTTCGGATGTCAGCTTCTTATTATTCTGCCATGTGTCCTCCTCAAGCCAGCTGCATCATCCTACTCACCTGCGTGCATAATAAAAGTTAGCTACGCTGAGTGATTTCTAGTTAATTAGGCACCATACAATACATTCACATACTTATACATATCCGAAGATATATATTACTTACTTAACCTGCCTGTCTTTCTTTTGTACATACATAAGTATATACATTCATTCATTCTTTTATTCTTTATTTTGTACTATTCATATTTTAATCTTACTTTACATACATACTTATACGTTTCAAAGAGTCTTTCGCCCTATAACCTCCCAGATATTATTAGGGTCTGAAACCCTCATTCACAGATATTATTAGGGTCAGCCACCCTCCTTCACATATATTATTAGGGTCTCCCACCCTCCTTCACATATATTATTAGGGTCTGCCACCCTGCTTCGCAGTTATTATTAGGGTCGGCCACCCTTTTACCATCAATTCGTACGTACCTTCCTTTTCTTTTACATTATTATATACCTTCATACATACTCTTAATCTTTTCTACATCATACATACATCATTGTTATACATTCATATATCATACATACATCATATATAAACATTCACATAGCATACACTTACCACTTAAGGTAAGTGTATTAACTAATCATATCGAGTATGCACACAGCCCCGAAAACATGGCAAGAAAATGGGTCTAAAAACTCACATGGATCATGTTTCTTTCTGAGTTTATAGTAATACCCTTACTTAGTTGTGCACGATTAACTGTATAATAATTACAAGTATCAATTAACCATTTCTAACTACATCATACATCTAAGTTATTGTAACCCCTAGCTACGGGGGTCCGGGGGTAGCGCCACTGGCAGCGGGGCCTAGGGGCAGCAGCCCCTAGAAAAATTTTATTTCTGTTAACTGTCATTTACTAAAAGGTTCATCAGAAAATTCTAATTGAATGAATCCTAATTGAGTCCTCAGCCTATTCGAATGGTCAGATTCTATTCGATTGGACTTCTATTCAAATGGTCAGATTCTGTTCGAATGGACCTCTATTCGAATGGTTAGATTCTATTCGAATGGACTTTTATTCCAATGGTCGGATTCTATAATGGACTTCTATTCGAATGGTTCTTTTCAAATCAAATGATAATTCGATTCGATCACTTTTTCACATTCATTTTAATTACTTGCTAAATAAGATGTTTCCTTAAGAACTTGATTCATATGCTTTCCATCCTTCCCACTTTCTATTCGAATACTTCTTACTGGAATACTTTTCAAACCAAAACCTTTCATTCGAGTACCTTTATGTTCGAATGTTACTGTAGCATATTATTATCATTATTACCACGTATTCTAACACTCATTCTCATTTTTTTCAGTATTATATCATCTTTTAAACGCTTTCATTTCTATCTTCGACCAAGATCTAGCTTACTTATCAATAAAGTTTACATTTTTATTGATTTCAAACTCGTTTAAGCTAGATCTAGGGTTATTATATGAACCGTTTATACTAACGAGTACATTAAGTCCACTTTTAACATCAAGTTTATATTTTTATGCCATAAAAATACCCGATTTGCCTTAGTACCAAGTCTTAGGACAAACCATTCTTTAAAAAAAATCTGTGTACATAAAACATACCTTTGACGTATGTTATGCTACGTGTTAGCTTCTTGTATAGCTACGGACTTGTTCTTACTTGCTCAGCTAAGGATCTAAAGAAATCTAAGCTTGGTTCTTGGATTTCGGGTCTTGGCCGTAAGGTTGAGAGTGTTTGTGTGTGTTTTAGTGTGTAAGGAGGCTTATGGATAAGAAAGAGAAATTTTAGGGTTTTAGGGAGGTTTAAGGAGTATTAATACTCTCTTAAGCCCGTTGACCTAAGGCCCATCTTCATCCTTTATCTCATCTCTCATTAATCAAGCCCACACTCTATTATTTTATTTAACTTAGTTAAATATTAACACACTTTTAAACAACCACATTTCCTTTTATATATTATCAAAAGTAGAATGTTACATTTCATTCTTGTAGTCACTTGCTCTCGGATAAGATAAACCTTGTTCGCTATTGACGGACACGTAATGGTTTCCTTCATGATGTTAAACACCACGTACATCTTCCGACAACGATAGACTAATACAAGCCCTAGCCTTTTTGTTTAACTTCTTCCGGTCTGCTTCTGACATATTTTCTAGTTTTTCATCTTCAAACAATACATCTAAATCTTTCTGACAAAGTAGCGCTTCAATCTACATCTTCCACCAACCAAACTTTTGTCCGTCAAACTTATGTATCATAACCTTTGCATCTTATGCCATGATAATGACTAAACAAAACCCGGATAATAAGTAGAGACAGCCACAACAATGGCACAAGCCTGAATTTAACGACTATTCTACTAAACTCTATTAAGCCAATATATTCAATACGCAGCGGAATAATGAACTTGATAATCAATCTATTAAATATCGGCCCAAAGCCTCTCATGTATTATATTTTCATTAAACCCAAAACATTATTCTTCAATAAAACCGAGCCCAAGCCTCCACAAACAAATTGACCGTCAAACCTGTTGTGGGTTATGTTTGTTGTGCCGATTCTGCTACATCAGGTGATTGCGGGGCTAAACAGAAAACTGACCTGAAACTTGATTTAACAGGCTACTAACTGGTGTTGAATTTGCTAATGATGATGGACTATTGTTGTTTGAACTTGGGCTACTAAAATCAAAAGACCCATTACTATTAATGTAGGACTCATCCCCATCGATATTCATTGCTTCAAAACTTGTATAAAATTGTATTTCCCAGTATTTTCGTGAACATACCCAAATTCTCGTCATCTCTTTCACATAGCTTTTCCCAATTCCACATGACACATTCGTTAAATACCACATCTAGACTCGCGTGATTTTTTTGAGTCCTTGGATTGTATAACCGATAGGATTTTGAATCCGGTTCAGTTCCTAGGTGTACAAGGGGTAACAACCTGTCATGTAAGTTCTTCACATTTGGCCCTTCGATTTTACCATAGATATGTCCATACACTCGAATACCCTTATATATGTGTATTATTACACTTGGTTTCTTGTCATTTAAATTTTTTGAAAGGTGTTTGGTTTAAAATTGCTCTAGTCGAAACCCCATAAATTAAGTACGCTTCATGGCGGACTGCTTCCCGATAAAGAGTTTGGAACTTGTAACGCCTTCATAAAACTCTGGGTCTTCTCCATTAGCGCTCGATTTCGATGTTCCACTACACCATTCTATTGTTGCGTACATGGTGCAGTAAGATGCCGACTCACACAACTTTATTCACAAAACCTCCGGAATTAATTTGATGTCAACTCACCTACCCTATCATTTCGAAGATTTTTAATTGATCTACCAGTTTCCTTCTGTACGAGAGCCTTAAAACTTTTAAATTTCACGAACGCGTCACCCTTTTCTTTCAGAAAAATTATCTATTTATAGCGTGAGATATCATTAATAATGACAAAAATATACTTGTTTCCTCCAAGGGTTTGTAGTGGTATTGGTGCACATAAATCACTATGTAGAAGCTCAAGAACTCGCTTACCTCGGTAACTTGATTCACTTGGGAAGGCATGTCATGTTTGCTTTCCCACCAAACATGTCTCACATATATAACTTTTCTTCATCCTCAATAATCGGTAAACCATGAACCATCTCCATTTTTCCCATAAGCTTCATCTTCTCAAACCAAACGCGGTCAAGTCTAGCATGCCAGTTCCATGTATCCTTCTCGATCATAGTTTTTAGACAAATTGGGCTGAAAATTTTGAACTTTACTTTATAAAGTCGATTACTCAACCGGGATACCAACATCAACAGATTTCCTTCACCGCCATGCATGTTTAGTATCTCATTTTTCATTTGGATATCACACCCGACTCGGTGGCTTAAACTGATTATATTACTCTTCAGATCTGGAATGTAATATGTTTTCAGTCAATACCAACATTTTCAACCACGGACCAGACGACCCGAACGACTTACCGGGTCACGGGTTGGACCGGCCAAGGTGGTCAGTCCGGTCATTGACCTAGATAACGCCATAAATAATACATAAATTATATAATACGTATTTAAATTAGTTATATATTTTAAAAAATAACTAACTTTAATAGGACATCAAAATAATACATCATAATCCAAAAATCTAAAACATTCATTATAATCTTAATCTCAAAACATTAATAGATTCATACTCTATTTTAAATTCCTAGCGAAATTGAAAATACTGAATTAATTTTAGTATATAATTATCTTATGTTTTGAACCAGCCAAGTTATAAGGCCTAATAAAGAGATATATAATAAAGTAGCCTAGTTTAAAGGCCCATCAGTTAATGTATATAGGGTTGGATAGTGGTTACAATACACAAAGGAAGAACAATATAACTGAAATAAGGCAGTTCAAACTTTGAAGTTCATTTCCTCCAGCTCTTAAGTCTGAATTCCTACCCCATTCTTTTATAGTTTTTAATTTTATTTGGAGTGTAATCATTTAGAATCATCAATTTAACTACATAATACATTCGATTAAAAAGTTTAGTAGTCATATTCGATGAAGCAGAAGAGAAGCAGACCAAGGTAGTGAGAGGAGGTTTGTGACGGGTGAACCGTAGGGAAGTCGTTAAGCAAGCTAAAAGATATAAATTCATATGCTTAGCCAATTAATTTCATGGAATTAGTTGACTATGGTTACTGATATAAATTTCATGTATGAGGAGATAGAGGATGAATTCATGAGAACGTGGGCGAAAATGGCGAAGAAAACGGAGTTGAAACGAGAAAGATATGAAGAAAACAAGAAAATGAGAAAGAGCTCCACCGTAGGCCACGGTCCAACTGATCAAAAATGACCAGAACTCACCGTACCGTGAGTTCTGGGCACCGTGGAGGCCACCATGGCCCACGGTGGGCACCGTGCGCCATGGTGCGGAGCTGTAACAGCCGAAAATCCTTGTTTTATTACGTTTTTTGGTGTCTTTTCACCTATCTATCACTTGCGAACGACTTAGGGGCTATTTTTGGGTCCAAGAACAATAGTTTGGTGATTCCGATTGTTGATTTGGTGTTTATGATTCATATGCATACTATATTTTATGTGATGATGAACCGAAATATGTGTGGCTAACTTCCTTCGTGTTCTCTCCCGAATTATAAGGTTTTATACTGAATCTTTGTTAATCTTTTATGTTATTTGTGGGATAGTGATTTGATCTTATGATTGTATTGCGATGGTGATTGTGAGTTTGATTTGAAATTATAAGTATAGTGTATTTCGTGTTCTTGACTATCAGTTCTTGGTGCCATAGGCAATCGGGATTTATTGGAAGGGAATTAGGGTTAACTATATAAAATTGATTATCGAGTGACAACCTTGCATTTTATAATCTAAGTGCTTAGTCCTCTTTTATCACAATCAAAAGCATTCTCACGAATTATGTCTATGTAGTTCATCCCAAAAGTAAACGTTAACAATATCAACCTTGGAAACCTGAAATCGGGAGAGAGCATTCTTTTTATTGATTCAGTTAAACTCGTTAAATTATTTTCAGTTATTTTCATTAATCAAATCAACCAATCAAATACTTGAATTTATTTTCTGCATTTAGTTTAATATAGATTAATTACATAGCTACTTAGTGACACATTTTCCACAAACTCTCTATGTTCGACACTCGCTTACTGCTATCTAATTAGTTGTAATCGGTTTATTTTTGAGTGAGTCTTCGATATCACGTCAAATTTTGGTGCCGTTGCCGAGGAGTAGTGCGCAACGTGTGTTAGATTTTGTAATTTTGTTTGTTATTTTCGGGTTTACGTTGGTTTGGTTGTGTTAATGTGTAGGTACTTAAAGGTGTATGCATACTAGAGGCTCCCACAATTCATCACCACTAGTATTTGATCCCGAGATTGAATTGACACTTAGAATAAATCGAGTGTTACTTAGGGAGAACAAGCTTCTTGTTTCTCCAACTACATCAAACAGCACCATGGATTCACCAGCTCCCACTTCGGGTCAAACATTGCCATCTACACCTCCATCGATTACTACTACCATACCTACTTCATCAGGTGAACTGAAACCAACTCACACAACCGAACCCATAAATGCTCATTTCACCTACTCAACATCACCAACATTGGCACCTATTACCAACCTTTTCTCTACCTTTGGTGCATCATCATCTCAACTGTAACACCCCGTAACCGCAGCGGAAACGTAAACGGGATGCAACAGACACGTCTGATATCAACAGCATTGCTTATAAAGAAAACACCACTACATTAATTTACAACGTATTACATTGTTCCGAGTTTCGTTACCGTCTAGGCGTTAACACATAAGTTTTGCCGATAGTACATTAACATATTTAATACAAAATAAAGATCCTTAAGCTTCCACAAAATAGCACACATCATCAAACACGTATCACTCATTCCAATTTGGGTGTACCTAGAAAGCATGTAAAGAAAACGGGTCAACTACGAATAGTTGGTGAGTTTCACTAATTTAAATAAACCATGTCAAATCATTATAGTAATCATATATTAGCGATGAAATTATGCTGAGCCTACAAGTGAAACCTCTTTTAACCCAGAGACACATCCAATAACCTCTGGGGACACTGTTAACCCAGAAACACATTTAATAACCTCTGGGGACACTGTTAACTCAGAAACACATTTAATACCCTCTGGGGACACATTTAACCCAGAAACCCATTTAATAACCTCTGGGGACACTGTTAACCCAGAACACTGTTTCAGGCCTTACAATGTTAGCAACTTAGACAATTATCATCTTAATACATTACCGAATGATTCCCGTACAATAAACATTATATAAATACATTCATTTCCATGCGATCAGCATGTGCTTAAACATTTTGATAGAAACATGCTTTCCGCCCCGGGAAAATATTTAAAACAGTTCAGTAAAAAAAGGGGCTCGTGAAACTCACCTTCTCGTGAGTCAGTATGTAGTACAGTGAACAGCTATGAGCCTGAATCTGTAATATGATACCTAAGTCGTTACTATACAATTTCCATAAATTAAATCCGTGTCAACCGGTACATCTGGGGACACTGTTAACCCAGTACTGTACTCGATCCGGGGACAATGTTAACCCAGAGACACTTCTCAGGACTCAGATTGTGATATTTCTTAGAGTTTAATCGTCAAAATTATTATTATTATTATTATGTTTTCCCTGTTTTGCGTGCCTAGCACGGTTATCCGTTTTTATGTTTCAAAAATGAGTTTGGTCACACACGACCCGAAAATAGTGTTTGACTGATATTTTAGTTAAAACCGTGAATTTAGAGCTCGGTTTAGACGCCCCGTTTGGCCGCGGGACCCGTTTCCGTCTTTAGGGTGCCGGAAACTGTTATTTTGGATAAAAATACCCAAATCATCCGAATTATTTTCGGATGATTTATTTTTACTTGATTAACTTAGTTTCATGAAAATAGTTCATTTTAAGGTTTTTATACACCCGTCAGCCAGCTTAGGCGAACTTTGCCGGTTTACGCGTTTTAAGCTTTAAAAGTTTGTTTTTATGTTCTTTTTAGCACAAATAATTATCCGTTTAGTCTCGGATCTTGAAATTTTGCACAAATCACTTTTTGACAGTAAGGAATTTTATAACAATATTTCCAGAATTAATTTTTATATTTAACATTTATTTATCTATTTTTAAACGTCATTTAAACACCAAATATATCGAAAATACCAAACGACCTTAGAAAAATCCCAAACTTTTCTGGGATGACCCCTGCTATCCACATAGTTCCCTGTAATTTTTCCAGAACCAAAATCTCATTTTTCATGCCATTTTCACCAAAACCGAGCTAGAAAACCCTAGAACTCGTTTTACCGAAAAGCCTACTTAGACTTCTCTAACGGATCTAAACTTTTGTGTGTGACTTTTATATGTTATAAAAATTTATCTGGAATTTTTCAGAATTTTTCATGATATTTAACTATTTTTCATCATTTTTAGCCAAAACCGAGCATTAAATTCACCAAATATTCATCCTTTGTCCAAAGATTACCAAATTTTCACAGATCACATATTTTCATGTGTAGATCATCTCTGTGTAATTTCATGACCCAACTCTAAGTCTATCACAATCTGTCCAAATCATATAAATCATACGAAAAAAAAAACTGAACTACCTTGTGTTTCTAGCTTTAGATCGCAAAGATCTTGCTTTCTAGCCTTTGCTAGCAACTAGATATAACACCTACAAGCACAATAACACCACACCAAGCAAGTTACACCCACAATCAAGCCATTTCTTTCATGGTTTCGGTTAAGACATCAAAACAAAGATTTTAACCGTAAAAATTCGTTTTTGACTCTTTTAACTCCTTTCTTGGACCAAGATCCCTTGTATAACTTGTATACATCACTTGATCATGCAAGAATCGGTTTCATCTCGGGTTTTCACCCATTTTTCACTAGAAACCTCATTTTCTCAAGATTATGAAATTAAAAAACCAAGATTTATGTATCTACCTTGTGATTTTCCTTGATAAAAATCAAGAGGTTGGATGAAGATTGAAGAATGTTGAGAGAATTTTGAGAGTTTGATGATTGAAAAAAGAAAATGGAAGCCAAGGGGAAAACCCCTTGGTCCGATCGGTGTAATAAGGAGGGTGGGGTGGGGCCCACACCTCCAATCTTGGCCACAAGTTCAGATTACGCACTCTGGATAATGTTTTGGATAATCTGGTTCAGTTCGTTTTTCGGTTAAAGGTTTAATTCGGCTTAGAACGAGGCTAAAACGGTCGCTTTTCGGCTTAAAAATAAAATTTATATAAAACCGATTTAAAAACTTTAAAAACTTAAACCATGACCTTTATTGACTTAACACATCATATTGTCGGTAATTGTGCATCTTTTTCGGCTTGATCGATCGCCTCTTGCTTGGTTTGGTATTAAAGGTTTCGTTTAACGTACCGACGTACCATTAAATTGGAATTCTTTTCTGTGCTTTATTTCACTTATCCCGAAGCTTTAATACTTCGTAAACATCACTAAACATTATATATTTCGTCTATAATGTAATCCCCGATTCATTCGGGTTTCAATAACCGTCAATCGGTTAACCGTACTTCCAATACGATTAACTGTATAATCGAGTATAATTCGTACCGTGAATCATACATACTCGTATAATTTCATATATTCAGTATTAAATGACACATAAATAGTATATACCGGCTAGGGTATACCTGAATTTGCCGGAATCGTTACATTCTCCCCTCGTTACAAAAATTTCGTCCTCGAAATTTTACGCGTCAACTACTTCCTTTTGAGGAAATAGGTGGGGGTATTTCTTTCGAAATTCGTCCTTTCGTTCCCATGTATATTCTGGGCCTCGTTGCGAATTCCATCTAACTTTGACCAACGAGATCTTATTGTGTGTAAGTTGCTTGATTTTCCCGTCCACTATTTCTATGGGTTCCTCTACGAAATTAAGCTTATCACTTATTTGGACACCCTCTAAGGGTAACACCGATGTCTCATCCGACAGACACCTTTTCAAGTTCGACACGTGAAACACATTGTGAACTGCACTCAGTTCATCAGGCAGTTCTAATCGGTATGCTACAGGACCGATTTTTGCAGTAATGTCGAATGGTCCAATGTATCTAGGGGCTAACTTCCCCGCCTTTCCAAATCTGACTACTCCTTTCCAAGGTGATACTTTCAAATACACTTTATCACCTTTCTCAAATGATAACGGTTTTCTAAGGGTATCGGCATAACTCTTTTGCCGATCCCGCGCGGCCTTCAGATTGCTCCTAATTTCAAGGATTTTGCTGGTCGTTTCCTGGACCAAGTCTGATCTAATAACCTGAGTGTCGCCCACTTCAGTCCAGCAGAGTGGTGATCGGCACTTCCGACCATACAATGCTTCGTAAGGCGCTGCCTTTATACTGCTATGGTAACTGTTATTATAGGAAAATTCAACGATTGGGAGATGTTGATCCCAATTTCCCTTAAAATCCAGTACGCATGCACGAAGCAAATCCTCCAGGGTTTGGATGGTCCTCTCAGACTGACCATCGGTCTGAGGGTGGTAAGCTGTGCTTAGATCAATACGCGTTCCCAGCACTTCTTGCACAGCTTGCCAAAGCTTGGAGGTGAAATGGCTATCCCGATCGGAGATGATTGAGATGGGTATCCCATGACGAGACACAATTTCATTTATATAAATCTGCGCAAGTCTCTCTGTGTTATAATTATTTCTAATCGGGATAAAATGTGCTGATTTGGTTAATCGATCCACGATTACCCAAATTGCATCATGTCCTCGGGACGTCTTGGGGAGATGTGTCACAAAATCCATCGTGATCTGCTCCCACTTCCATTCAGGAATTTCCGGTTGTTGTAACATTCCCGAGGGCTTCTGGTGCTCCGCCTTAACCCTCGCACAAGTCGTACACTTACCGACATACGTGGCTATATCCTTTTTCATACCCGGCCACCAGTAGTATTCCTTCACATCCTTGTACATCTTATCCGATCCCGGATGTATGGAATATTTTGATTTATGCGCTTCGTCCATGATTAATTCACGAAGGTCATGGAGGGTCGGGATCCAAATCCGATTTTTGAAATAGAGAATTTCGTCCACGCGCTGTTCGAAATTCTTCTCGTTACCGTAAAGTCCCTCTTTTTCCAATTGTTCCTCTTTCAACGCCTCGCGTTGAGCAACTCGAAGCAGGTCCGAAAGGTTCGACTGGACTATCATCCCCAGCGCTCGCACTCGCAATGGCTTAACCCGATCCTTCCTACTCAAGGCATCGGCTACGACGTTAGCCTTGCCGGGTTGATAACGGATGTCACAGTCATAGTCGCTTAATAACTCGACCCATCTTCGTTGCCTCATATTCAGTTCTTTCTGATCGAATATGTGTTGCAAACTTTTATGATTGGTGAAGATGGTGCACTTTGTACCGTAGAGATAATGTCTCCAGATTTTAAGTGCGAAGATAACCGCTCCCAGTTCTAAGTCATGAGTAGTGTAATTTTTCTCGTGTACTTTTAACTGTCGGGAAGCATATGCTATGACCTTATTATTCTGCATCAACACGCATCCTAACCCTCCACGGGATGCGTCACAATACACGACAAAACCATCGTCTCCATCGGGGAGACATAAGATCGGCGCTTGACACAATCTTTGTTTTAGCGTTTGAAATGCCGTTTCCTGCTCTTCACCCCATTCATACTTTCGATCCTTTTGGGTCAGAAGGGTTAAAGGTTGGGCGATGCTGGAAAAGTTCTCTATAAATCGACGATAGTATCCAGCTAAGCCTAAGAATTGGCGGATTTCCTTTGGCGATTTAGGCGCTTGCCAATTCTTAACTGCTTCAACCTTACTTGGATCAACGTGTATTCCTTGATGGTTTATAACGTGACAGAGGAATTGCACTTCTTGTAACCAGAAGTTACACTTGGAGAATTTTGCATACAACTTCTCCTGATTTAGAAGCTCTAAAAGTAATCTTTAGTGTTGCTCGTGCTCTTCTTTACTCTTCGAGTATATCAAAATATCGTCAATAAACACGATGACGAATTTATCGAGGTAGGGTTTACAGACTCGATTCATGAGATCCATGAACACTGCTGGCGCATTTGTTAGCCCAAAAGGC
>NW_027506413.1:0-80680 GCF_021521415.1 Bidens hawaiensis | reverse complement strand
TACAGAGTCAAAGTAAATGGCACCAAACTGAGGATGTGCTTCGTCAACGCTATGCAGAGTTACATGGCTTACATCCAAACACTTTTAAAAACGGCTTGTTTAGAATTCTCGGGTATCAGTGGCGTACGCTTCGGTTCAACGACGATACCCGCCAAAGCACAGCTAAAGTCATGGCAGCTTACCATGAATCAGATCCTGGATCTATATTCTTAATGCAGCAGCCGGTCTGGCTGCTCCATGTAATTTATATCAAATTTGCCATGTATGATTCGTTTTTTACTTTGCTGTTAATGTTACGTTTTTATTGCAGATCTTCGAAGTATGATATCTGATGGACTGACTTCCCTATCATGTAACTGTGATATGCTAAGTTCTCGTATGAAGATTTTGTGTATCGGTCATGGTGGTGGAAGCTTACCGTTATTTTTGGCCCGTAAAGTTCCAGGTGAGTTATTTAACAGTATATTAATTAATGGGATATAGTAGTATTATACTGATATATGATTTACTTTTAGATGTACTTTGACAATTTACATATTGGCATGATTTTGTACTTAATCTTTGTTGATTAGCAGTCTCGTCTTTGGGTCAAACGGGTGAATAATTTAGCTTAGAAGAAAAAGGCAAATGGGCTGAAAATCGTTTATATCATTTTATCCAGGAGTTATATTATTCTTGAAATGATAAAGTTATATCAGTCGCCTTTACCATTGTAAACGACTTGAGCCGAGCCCGAACTCGACTAAGCTTGAGCTTTACTCGGTTAACTTACAAGAGCTCAAGCTCAGCTCGTGGGTAGTTTTTTATAGGTCGAGTTCGGCTTGCTTATTATTCATTAATATTTATATAAGGTTTTAGTTGTTTTATATATATTTCTAATTAACAGTTGTATATAACCTAATATATATTATATATAAATAAAAAAAATATATAAATAATAGGCTCGTTTAGGCTCAATAGCCAGGTTGAGCTCGTTTATATGACAAGCTTATTTTTAGGTCCGGGCTCGTTTAAGCTCGGCTTGATTCAAGCTTTTAGCGAGCCAATTTTGAGTAGCTCATGAGTGTCTTGGCTCTACACCCTTGGTCACATTCACACTTATAGTTTAAAAAAAGTTCACAAAGTTGGGAAAAAGGTGTTGGGTTGATCAGGAGTGACCCGTCTTAACGCATACCAAGAACCCGTTTGACCCGTTATTGAATCTGCCCGATTCGCCACATCCTATTGTTATGATGTTTGTAAAAATGACGCAGCCAATTTCCAAGTTGGTTCACAGTTTATTACTTTATTTTGTCAAATTTAACTGACATTTTTATCTGATATGAATATTTGACAGGTGCCATAATCGACATAGTAGAAATCGACCCGGTAGTTATTTCCGCTTCAACCCAAGCAATGGGTTTTCCACCCTACTCTATAATGAAAAAACAAGGGGTGCGTTCACACTCGAAACCGAGTCTAATAGATCAAGTTTTATGGAATGGGATTCATGAAAGGCTATTCTTACATGAATCCGATGCCCAACAGTTCATAACCGAAAGTACCAGCGTCTATGACATGGTTTTTGTGGATGCATATAATGGTGACGATGTATTTCCCCACCAGCTGTGGGACCCGGATTCTGTTTTCCTCAAAGCCTTGAGGGACCGGGTTCATCCGGACCATGGAACGGTTGTGGTGAATCTTCATTCGGATACTGATATCGAGGGTGAATCTTTATTGCCAATGGGTAAGTATGTGTCTCAAGTATGCAAGGCATATAAGAAGGTGTTATTAGATGATTATGAAAGTGTTTCGGGTTTTGCGTTTACGGTTCATGCTCCTTGGGTTTGTAACACATCTCTCGTCGTTTCTAGGGGTTTTAGGAATGGTACGTGCGATACGGTTAAACAAGCGCTTATGTCAAAATCAATTAACTTTGGGGATACTATGCCATTCTCTTTTTTGCAATATATAACGAGAGGGTTAACATTTGTTGATTAATTTTTGGATTCTTGAAATTGATAGTTTATACTTTGTCCAATTCTTGAAATTGATAGTTTATACTTTGTTTTGGACATGGATTTTGTAGGGAGATGTATAAATGGGGTGCTGGGTCAAAGTTATGGCAAGTTGTCATAACAATTAGGATCTCTTGCCATATGAAAAAGAGATTATATGATTTTATGTAATAACTAGGTTTTACTCAGCGCAACGCGCCGAGCAAGTTTATAAAACCTAAATGTTGTCGGTCCTGGGCGTTAGGCGATAAGTTCACGCAGATTCGATTGGTTTCAGTGTCTTGCGTTATGATATCATAACTAAAAACCAAAAATAGAACAAAAAAAATATAAAAATTGAGGTGACCTAATGGGTGGGGTCGGCCGGTAAAACCCGGACGTTGGGAATACCTGAGCGTTGTAGATCCCAGGCGACGAGATGGCGAGTGTATGCAAATTTGATAGGTTCTGTCACCTTCGTGAGCTAAAACAATAGAAAAAGCGTTGACATTCAGTTGGTTTTCTTTACATGCTTTATGGTACCATATTTAAAATAAAATGCGGCGAGTCTAGGTGAATACGGTCGGTTTTCGTCACATTCGTTAGGGTACAGGAACTAAAGAAAAAAACAAAATTGACATTCGGTCAGTTTTCGTTACGGTACCAGAGCCAAAAAACGGATAATATAAAAGTTGAGGTGCACGAATGGGGTTGTGTCCATCGGTAAACTCGGACGTTGGTAAAACTCGAGCGTTGTCGGTGCCGGATGTTGAGGCGATGAGTCTAGGCGGAATCAGTCGGTTTCCATCATGTTTGTTGGCCTCCGATTATATCTTCCAAATCGTCTACACTAACAATCCATCCTTCCCCCCCAAAGGGCGATTTTAGTAAATAACCAAATATGATACTTGGGCTAAGTGTCAAGTTGGTGATTTTTCTTACATCTCCTCCTCCCGGAGCCCAAGTATCATATACGCCCCCAAAATAAAGAGCCTTGAATACTAGAAGAAAAGCACCTAGACCTAACAAGATTAAGTGAATACCTAAAATTGTGGTCATTTTATTTCTATATTTCCATACATAACCGAAGAATGGAAAAGATTCTTCAAGCGTCTCAGGTCCTAAAAGTGCATGATAAATACCGCCAAAGCCCAATACTGCAGAGGTTGCGAATGAACAAGATATTGAGGAATTGTCCATACGTAAAATCATCATTATTGATAGAGGCCTTTTCCACAAAGGGGAATCTTTTGTTACAATAGAAGCAGAAGTGATGTGGATTATTCAAGAATCGAAGTTTATTTCCTTGGGAGAGTGGAACGAAGTGATTCTCGTTAGAGAAGCACGAGTGGAACGGCTTTAGTGTCAGCAGGTGCCTAAATGAAGCGATTAAGCGTCGGGGGCTTTGCTGGCTTCATATTCATGGAATACGATTCACTTTCAAGATGCCTTGGTGGTGAAATGGTAGACACGCGAGACTCAAAATCTCGTGCTAAAGAGCGTGGAGGTTCGAGTCCTCTTCAAGGCATAATATTGAGAATGCTCATTCACGGTACCAGAAGTCAATCAAACAAAAAACGTTTGGTCGGCTTCCGTTATGTCGTTACGATACTAGAATTAAAAAAAAAAACAAAAAAAAACAAAAAGAAATTGAAAAAGAAAAACAAAAATCAATTGACAAGTGTGGTGCCGCCAAGTGTTCCATTCAGGGCTTAGTGGCACAAAAATGATAAATTGTTATTGTTATAGATAATAATTATTGTACCTCTAGATAATTTAGACTTTTATTGTGCTATGTTTGGAATAGTTGTTATTATATATATATATATTAAATTACAACTTTGTTAACAAAGAAAGCTGTACATTATTGTTTTGGTCAAAAATCGGCTAAGGATAATATAACCAAATTAGTTAGGCGAGGGCTAGTGCTAAATTGATGATAACAATAATGAAATGATTGTAAACACAAACACGAAGATTTGTTACGAGAAAAAGCCCTTGATCTTATTCGGATCACCGACACAAAAACCCACGGGTGATGACAATTATCTATCACCTATTTATTAATCACAAAATCGGGTTACAATGGTGGAGATCACGATCAGAATTACAATGGAAACTAAGTGTAAGTGCTGTGCTTAGTGAAGATTATTAGTAATGCTCTAGTGTGCGAGAGTGTAAGTATCTATCTAGCTGATCAATGATCTCATAATAAATACAAATAACAACTAACAAGATTTCCTATAATCACACCACTCTTCCCACTAGCCGTTCCTTCCCTTTGACCACGTGCGGGAGTCGTCCAGTAGCGCTAAAATAGGATGACCAAGTCGTCCAGCCGTTATATCTAACAAACACAACACCATTCAAACACAATCATTAGTAAACATATAATACCAATAATCCTTAATCCTTTGCAATCTGGAACATATCTCAATGATATTTTATCCATAAGTTACTCAAAAATAAATGATCCTTAGCAGAAATTCCATGCCCTAACAATTATGCCTTAGATATTGTGACATACGCTTTGAAAGTTGTATATACTGCTTTGTTGTATGTGCTTTAGTTGCATGTACTACATTTGTCTTACAACTTTATCTGTTTGTTCTTTGTGCTTTGTTGGTGTGTAACATTCTCTTTATATCTGTTTTTACTCCACGTTGACATCACACGTGTTCCTCTTAGATCAACTGTTTATTTCATCATCACTCATTCACTCTCTCTTATTTTCATCATCCTCCTGCCAGAAGTGTTCTCCGATCGCACCTTTGAGTTCTCTTCACCGATGTTGTACCAATGTTTGCTCCTGTAACGATATACCCTTGATTTGTATTGTTGATTTTTTTTTACAAAATGGTGTATATTTACGAAATAAAAAGGATAACGAAAAAGTAAAAAAAAGGCTTCCAGTTAATCCGCCATTGGCATTGACGAATTAGGAGGAAATATAAAATGGATCCGCTATTGGTAACGTTGGATCAATCATTGAACCCTAATCCGTTGATGTGAATAGCGGATTAGGAGAACAACATATTCAACCCCGTTGTGTACCACTTAACCAAACAAACAAAAAAACTAACCACATTAACGAAACTACTAACCTAACTAACCAACTTTTGTTTTCTACCTAGTTAATATTTCATACCTGCCAAAGTCCCAATTTTCCACCGAGTATTAACTGCATGCAAGCTGCTGCATGCAAACCTGCCAAAGCATCTGATTGCATTCAAAGCATCTGAATCCTTTTCTTTTCTACCATTTTCCACAAACTTTTATTTTCTATCCCCATTGCATTCAAAGCAATGTTTAAAGCTGCCAATTTTAAAGCTAACATGTCCACATAATCAAAGCAACATGCAGGTGTTTACGAAGAAGATGAACCAGAAATTTTTTTTCCTAATCCGCCATTGAGAATGGCGGAATAGGTTTTTTTTTTTAAAGTTTCTCCTAATCCGCTATTCACATCAGCGGATAAGGTTTTTTTTAAAAAAATAGTTTATCCTAATCCGCGGTGGCAATAGCGGATTAGGAGATATATTTTGTTTCCCACCTTTTTCCTTTTCAATCTTTAAATTATCCGTCCTATCATATCTCGCACGTCGCTGGTAGCCTAGCTGGTTAAGAACAATTGTTACGGAATGGGAGGTCGCAGGTTCAAACCACCCCCACCCCGTTTTTGTGTAATTTTTTTTAATTTATACATTTAAATCATTTTAGCAAATATAATATGTATTTAAAAAAAGCTCCACATGTATCATGGTGCCATCCTGAATTATTAAAGCTATCACATGAATTATTTTAAATCATTTTATACAAAAAAAGCCATTGCATGCAAAACATGTATTTGTTTACATGTAAAATGTTGTTCAAACACTGCCCTGTGACACATGTATTATTAAAGTTGTATCATCACATGAATTGTTCCTTCAAAACACATGTATTATTAAAGTTGTATCATCACATGACCCGTGCAAAGCTACCATGACAGTGTTCCTTCAAGACCCGTGAGTTGTAGGGTTACAGAGGAAGAAAACGAACCAGAAACAAAACATATTTTTTCCTAATCCGCCATTGAGAATGGCGGATTAGGTTTTTCAAAGATACCAAGCCTGTCACACCCCCTTCCAGGGCCTAGGAGTGCGACCCATAACTTGGTATCGTGTTTGTAAATAAATCAGAGTTGCGTTAGTTTGCGGAAGTCTTATAAAACTATAAGGATCAAAAGTGTAACATTTAAATATATTCAAAAGACGGGATTGTAAATACCCGTTTTAAGTTAACAAAAGGTTATTTGTTTATGTTTACAAAACCACCACATTAAAACATTAAGTTCACAAAAAGAATCCGAGCCATCGGATATTAGTACTTCGTCATGCCAAGCTCTAGCTTTGTTCACCTGCAAAATGTAAGAAAATACGTCAGCAACGAATGCTGGTGAACACGCTGACGCAAAAATGACTCTTTTACTTTATTACCCCTCGAGACTACGCCTGCCTCGGCCCAACGTGGCTTAGGAATAACAAAGTCAAATAACACATTATAAATATGAGCCTCTACGCTAGGTCACCTCAGCAAACACCGCAGCGTTCGACTTAGTTAAGTACTCGTAAATATACACATAAGGTCGTACTCCCTGCAGAAGAGCGTCCTACGGCCAAGGGTGGTGCGATCATGCCCATACATCGCATAGTACCACCTATGTAAGGATCCAGACATACGTATACCACAGCCTGAGGGCTAGGTTTATACCCTTTATTTATAACGGTTTTAGGAACACATAGTTCCTTGTAAACAATTTCAAATAACACGTTTGACTCATTTTTAAATAAGTAAAAGTTTGGGGCGTATTCACCTTGTCTCTTTAGGATCGGCTTCACTCACCGTCCAAGGGTCTTTCCCTTTCTTTATCTCGCACTTATAGTACGAGTATAAATATTTGTTAGTCGGATACACGATCCGGCTTAAGACCTTTAGTCTTATATCTCAATCCTCGATTGAACCTTTAGTTCAATTCTTTGTTTACTTAAAAAACCTTTAGTTTAAAAGTAAGTTTATAAACCTTTAGTTTATATTTAGAAACCCGACGTTTCTTCTTCTCAAAGAAACGTAATTATTTTCTTTATTATTTAAGAATACTCTTTATTCATTAAATAATATTTCATAACAAAGAATATTTACACATATACTTACACACATATATATGTATCCAAGAATATTCATAATCATAGTTTCATTTATTTCTTTGTTATGTTTATTTTTCTTTTATCGAGGTATCGAGTATAACCTCGACTTAAGGCTTAAGCCTTGAATATAATATTAAATTATATTGAATTCGATATTACGCCTAACCTTAAGTGGGGTATAGAAACCCTAGAGAATTGAGCAGCACTCCGACGCCGCTTTACTTTTCTCGATCAACTTTGATATGCCAACTTCAACACACGTCGGCACGTCTTTCGGGACTCATTGCCATAACAACGCCTTCTTGATGATTGAGGGTAGAGGGTGGCACAAACTTCGAGGAAACGGTGTACACAAACAAAGGATCGGGGCACGCTTATCGAGGCAAATCATTTATATGATTGTCGGGACTTAGAGAGATGTTAGAGAGAGGTAAGAGAGCTGTGTTTTGTGTGCAGAATGCAATGCCCATGGTCGCTATTTATAGACTTGAAATTGGTTCCTATCGCGATACGCGATAGGCTCTTCAGCAGACCTATCGCGTATTGCGATATAGGTCTGCTGACTCACAGCGTAGACCTGCCACGTGTTGACACGTGGAAGGCACCGCTACACGTGGCAACACGTGGCGATAACCAGTGCCACCGTGTGCCACGTGGCACACGTGTCACGTTGTGTCAGGTACCCCATCGCGATACGCGATGGGGCTCTCCTCTGACTCATCGCGTAGCGCGATGGGTCAGGAAATCAGAGTTTTCAATTAAACCCTCAACTTTGAAATTTGGCAATTTTAGTCCCTAGACTTTGGAAAGTTGATACTTTGAACTCGAAATTTTCACGTTGTTACATCCTCCCCACCTTGAAACAAATCTTGTCCTCGAGATTGCTTTACTCGAACAAGTGGGGGTTTTTCTTTCTCATTTCCGATTCGAGTTCCCAAGTATATTCGGGCCCTCTACGCGAGTCCTATTTTACTTTCACTATTTTCAACGTTCTTTTCTTTAACTTCTTTGTTTTCTAATCTTCAATTTGTATTGGACGTTCTATGAATTTTAAGTTCTCATTTATTTCAACATCTTTTAATGGCATAGCCAACGATTCATCGGTCAAACACTTACGCAGATTCGAAACATGGAATACATCATGTATCCCTTGCATTTCCTCAGCAGTCACAACCGGTATGCAACAGTGCCGATTCGTTCGAGTACCTCAAAAGGTCCAACGAATCGAGGACTTAATTTTCCTTCCTTACCGAAGCGAACAACGCCTTTCCAAGGCGAGACTTTCAATAACACTTTGTCGCCGATATTGAACTCTAACGGCTTACGACGGACATCAGCGTAACTCTTTTGGAGATCACGTTCCGTCTTAAGTCGTTCTCGGATTTGAATGACTTTTTCGGTTGTTTCTTGGACTATCTCGGGTCCAGACAATTGATTATCTCCGGTTTCATACCAACACACGGGCGTTCTACATTTTCTTCCATACAACGCCTCGAACGGTGCGGTTTGAATACTTGCGTGATAACTATTATTATACGAGAATTCCATTAGGGGTAAGTGGTCATCCCAACTTCCACCTAGATCGATCACACAAGCGCGGAGCATGTTTTCCAACGTTTGAATCGTCCTTTCGCTTTGCCCATCGGTTTGTGGATGATAAGCAGTGCTAAGGTTCAACTTTGTACCGAGAGCTTGTTGGAAGCTTTTCCAGAAATGAGACGTAAAATGACTGTCTCGATCAGATATTATAGACAGCGGTACTCCATGCAAAGCGACGATGGTGTTTACATAGATTCGTGCTAATTTATCCATAGAGTACGACTCATTGATGAGTATGAAGTGTGAGGATTTTGTTAAGCGATCCACAATCACCCAAATAGCATTATGTTGTTGAGTCGTCTTCGGGAGTTTTGTAATAAAGTCCATGGTAATTAACTCCCACTTCCATACGGGAAGCTCGGGTTGTTGAAGCAATCCCGAAGGCCTTTGATGCTCAGCCTTAACTTTTAAACAAGTCAAACATTTCACAACATGCGAAGCGACATCCCTTTTCATTCCAATCTACCAATAGTTCGCCTTTAGGTTGTGGTACATCTTATCACTTCCGGGATGCATCATATATTTAGACTTGTGAGCTTCGTTCAAGATTTTCTCACGCAAACCTCCAATGATTGGTACCCAAATCCTATTACCGAGTCTTAGGATACCGTCGTCACCCTTGACTAGCGAGTCAATAGTGCCATTGCGTTTTTCATCAGAGATTTGATTTTCATTGATTGCTTGCATTTGCGCGGATTTGATTTGTTCAAAAAGATCAATTTGAAGTTCTAAGCGTAAAGCTCAAACCCTTTTAGGTTTTTCATGCTTTTTACGACTTAAGGCATCGGTCACGACGTTGGCCTTGCCTTCATGATACACAATCTCGCAATCATAATCGTTAAGAGTCTCCATCCATCGCCGTTGGCGTATGTTGAGCTCTTTTTGATCAAAGATGCGTTTCAAGCTTTTGTGATCAGTGTACACGGTAAATCGTACTCCATAGAGATAGTGGCTCCAAATCTTAAGTGCAAAGATTATGGCGCCTAACTCTAGGCACTGGTTATCGCCACGTGTTACCACGTGGCAACTCTGCTGCCACGTGTAG
Organism: Bidens hawaiensis; assembly: GCF_021521415.1. Taxonomy (NCBI): domain Eukaryota; kingdom Viridiplantae; phylum Streptophyta; class Magnoliopsida; order Asterales; family Asteraceae; genus Bidens; species Bidens hawaiensis. The sequence goes on along the minus strand of NW_027506413.1, from coordinate 70,871 downwards.
CGGTGCCTTCCACGTGTCAACACGTGGCAAGTCTACGCTGTGAGTCAGCAGACCTATATCGCGATACGTGATAGGTCTGCTGAGGAACCTATCGCGTATCGCGATAGGAACCAATTTCAAGTCTATAAATAGCGACCATGGGCATTGCATTCTGCACACAAAACACAGCTCTCTTACCTCTCTCTAACATCTCTCTAAGTCCCGACAATCATATAAACAATTTGCCTCGATAAGCGTGCCCCGATCCTTTGTTTGTGTACACCGTTTCCTCGAAGTTTGTGCCACTCTCCACCCTCAATCATTAAGAAGGCGTTGTTATGGCAATTAGTCCCGAAAGACATGCCGACGTGTGTTGAAGTTGGCATATCAAAGTTGAACGAGAAAAGTAAAGCGGCGTCGGAGTGCTGCTCAATTCTCTAGGGTTTCTATACGCCACTTAAGGTTTGGCGTAATATCGAATTCAATATAATTTAATATTATATTCAAGGCTTAAGCCTTAAGTTATGAAAATTTCAAGATATTGTTACGCTTTCTATATTGTTAAATCTTGTTATTTGTAGCTTTATTTATTTGTTTATTGTAAATTTTTATGATAAGTATTTATGAACCCTTCGTGTGACTCACTAAAGATAGCCACATACATATAGATAGACCGGCTTTACAGCTCAGCCATCCGCCGATTCGGGTCTATTTGAAAATAGCTACATTAGGTAAGATTGGTATATATTTAAACTGGTATGAGGTAATGAAGAGGCTTTCATTAAGTGGTATATATTTAATGGTGATTTAATTTTCAAGTATCTTTGGAAGTTGTATAATACTTTGAAACTTGTAGGCCGGCCTCTTGGTTTCTAATCTATCCAAGAAAACAAAGGCCAAAAGAACATTGTAAAAGTTGTTGCATGTGCTGCTGCTTGTTGTAAATGTTGTTTCAAGTGCTATTTGAACTGAATGAGTTTTTTCTTGTCGTACTGTTGTGAATTCGGTGAGGGTTTCTCCAAATAAAAAAACGAGTGTATTTTGACGTAGTAAATTTAGCTAATAGACTATTTAGAGTATTCGTTAGTTGTTAGAAAAATAAATATTAGATAGGGAAAAAAAGACAATAATGAGAGAATTATATGAGGAATGAAAGTAAAAGTTTCTCCTAATTCACTATTCACATCAGCGGATTAGGTTTTTTTTATAAAAAAATAGTTTCTCCTAATTCGCCATTGTCAATAGCGGATTAGGAGATATATTTAAAACCCTAATTTTCACACGGTAAAGTACTAATATTATATTATTAGTATAAGGTATTTTCAGAGTAGTATATAAATAGTGACACTAGTTGGTATATTACTTGGTAATTCATCATCGACTATAATGGATCCTAACGTTGTATATGCTAGCAGTCCAACAAGAGTCATACCTAATGAGTTATGTTACCTATGTGGTGCTCCTACTTTCTACCGTATGATTTGCGATACGTGGATCCTACATTGTGTAAGTGTTTATGTATTTATTATGTTGATCAAATATGTCTTTTGATTGAGTAACTAAATATCTGTTTTCTTAGTGTAATTGTGAGCTTCCTCAGCCTGAAGCAAAAGTACACCCCCCTCACCGGAGTTAACTTTTGACCAGCTTAATCCTGATTTGTTAGAAGACCCAGATGTGTTGAAGAGTATTTATGAAAACGAAGTGAAAAAAGAAGTTGAACCGGAGTACCACCATTGCCCGTATCCTGGAGAGCACTCATCGGATTTGGAGTGGTCAAATGATGATTGTCATCGGTAGTAACTATGTTTTATTAAAGTTGTTTTGTTTTTTTAATGTGTTTTTAATAAAGTTGTTATGTGTTTCATCCATTTCTTTTTAATCAACTTGTTTGTTTAATTCTAGTTTTGCTTAATTATAGTCTGTTTCATTCTAACACTTTAAAATCTAGACTAATAACTCTTATAATTTACTTCAACAAAATAAAAAACAGAAACATTGAATTACAATTTATAAATTTACAATTAGAAACATTGAATTACAATTTATAATCTAGACTAAACTGTGATCTTATTATTAATATTAATATTATTATAATTAGTAGTAGTTTTTATATAACTGTTAAACTTTGATTCCTTTATTTTGCTTCATACACATGTACTTAGAGCCGAGGGTCTCTCTGAAAGCCACCTCTTTATTCCTTTGGATAGAGGTACGGTGTGCCTACATCCCACCCTCACCAGACCCTACTTATAGCTTTGCTGTCGGTGGGATTTTACTGGGCATGATTGATTGATTGATTGAAATTTACAATTTACAATTTACTACTTTGAAGAGTATTTATGAGTTACAATTTACAATTTATAAATTTACAATATATAAAAAATAAAAACAATTAATAATATACTTCTACTATATATATATATATCACCCACAGTTCAACAATCAAACTCACAAACCTCATCCAACACCTCAAACCAACACCCAAATTCAACCCAGAAAATGAATACGAACTTGTATCTCAACCCGGGTCCAAGGGATGAAAGTCTCTTGTACCTAGGCGCCGAACACCGAGCCAGAAATTTTTTCCTCAATCCACTAGAGGGGGAGAGCTCTACAATGTATTTTAAACGTGGGGATGGTACATTTTGGGAGCGAGTTACGGACGAACTCATAAGTCTAAAGGGTAGAGTTTTGGAGTATATGGATTTATTTGGATTTAGCGGTATCGTACGTTGTGGGTATAGGAGAGTTGACCGGGCGTTGATAGAAGCTCTCGTTGAAAGGTGGCTGCCCGAAACGAACACGTTTCACCTGCCATTTGGCAAGCCGGTTATCAACCTTCATTTCAAAATGTTGGACAGGGATAATCAAGCATTCAACAAGGTACCTAGTCGAATGTTAAAATCAACGAAGAAAACAATTGGGTATCCTCTTTGTTTGACTGCACTCCTACTAGTAATATGATCCCTGCGATGTACACGAACCACCCGGGAGACTTCCAGAGTTACGATTATACCGGTGTTAGTGTACAACAACCGCTTTACCAACATTTAACTCCGGTTCAAATGAGCTTGGACCTACAACTGACTCAACCCGAAGACTCAAATCCACCAAGTGATGATGAATGCCAAGATCCAGAACATAGACGTGTACAACAACGAAGACATCCAAGACCAGTTGGTTGTGGAAAGGGTGGCTGTCTTATCCGCCATCCTCATAGACATTAAATAATTACGTATATTGTAACTTTAAATTCAACACATGTAATATTTTATTTTTTGTATAATTTTACGAAAGGCTGCACACTGTCCAACCTTATTTTATGATAACCTATAGTTTTATAACTTTAAAATATATCACGAATATATCATGTTCTAATAAATAATAAATTTTATAACCTTAAGATATTTAGTTAATACATATTATTATTATACATAAATCATAAAGAGTCCATAGATATTAAACGAAATATGATCTAATTCTCTTGAAAACTAAGTTATACTTAAGACATAAAATAAAACAAACAGAAACTTGAATACATGATAAAAAATACAATAATTAATGTTGTCGGTTCGGACAATTGTTGATCCTGTGACCCGTTGATTTACAACCAGAACACCTACGACCCGTCGTTTCCTCAGCGTAGCTGGTGTCCATCTCGTTGTGCACTCCTTTCGCACGCCGTCTACCCCTTAAGATGGTTATCTTCGATGGGTCCCCATGAATTCGCCAGCCGGCGTACAACCAATCTTGTTTATGAGGCACAGGAAAATACTGGTGACTGTATTGTGCACGATAGGTTTCTGTGTAATACCTTGGATAATCAGTTTTCCTTTTATTTCCACTGATGTGGTGGCATATTGCAATTGCATGGCTACACGGGAAACGCTAAATTTTCCACTTACCACACGTGCAGGTACGTTCTTGGAAATCTACAGTATACGGACTGAAGCCAGATTCGTCTGATGTTTATAGGGATGACTCCACCTGGTACCGTTGATGACGTGCTGAATAAGGGACACTAGGTGTTGTCGAGCCCTGATTTCAAGATTATGGTAGATTGTCCACATGCGGTGAGGATAGTCCGTTGAACAATTATACGCGGTTGTGTAGTGTATGGCGTATTACTCAACTCCTCTTTTAAAGGTGTGTTCAATTAATGCCTTTATTGGGAGCATCCTGGCACCACGTAACACATTGTTCATGCTTTCCGATATATTCGTGGTGAGGTTACCTGATGTGTAATAAAACACACTTACTTTCCTTATGATTTTATCATGGTTTTTATGCTTATTTGTTTATTTTATGAAAGTATTGGGGGCTAAGTGCAATAATTTACAAAGTTTAAATATTAATTGTAGGTTTATGAAAGATGGTGAAAAAAAGAGTTAATTTGGAAGATTCTAGAGGCCTTGTTGGTCAAGTTTTGAAGCTACAACTCAAGGCCCAACCCAAGCCCACAAGTTAGAAGCCTTGTATAATATTATATTAAGATAATTAATTGAGTTTCCAGCCATAATTCAGCCAAGAAACACGAAAATAATAAAACCCTAGCCTCTTCACTAGTTCCGATCGGAACAGTAGCAGCCAAAGAAGAAGAAAAAAAGAAAGTTAGGCGGCGGCTGTGGAGGCTGTGGCGGCTGGAGAGGAAGAGGAACATCAAGGGGCATCTTGGTATAGCAGCTAGGCATCTTATACATCATAAATCTCAGCCATAAACCCTAAGTAATCATCTTTAAACTTTGGTTATTGTTCAAGAACCCTAACTTTGTTGAATCGGTCTTTTGCTTTGGATTGTTTTGCAAGTGATTGATAGGAATTGTGATTGATTGTGTTTGAATCTTGAATGAATTTGATCATGTTTAAGTTGATGTTTGTGATGTTTTTCTTAAGTATACATGGCTGTCCAAAATGTATGAGTAGCTAAACTTGCTTGTTCTGCCTAGGATAGATGATTGTTGAGTAGTTTAGACTTGTATAATGGATTGTTAATGTTCAAGACTTGAATTATTGATGTAAAGTTTAACTAAACCATAAATTAGATTGCGTGTGATGGCTGTGTTTTATGTGTTATTACTTATAATCCTCCTGCATTAGTTAATTGAATTAGTTTTGATTAATTGATTGCTTGTTAGACTATTGACTTGGTGTTTAGGGTTTATTTGCGGGGTGTACAACCGTAGGGATAAGTGGGTAATATAAATAATCTAAAATCAGTTAAAATACACCCTCTTTGAGACTGAGAGGTGATAAGAAGTAATATTGTCTCGTTGCTTTTACTTGTTAGAATTAAGACCGCGCGAGAGCGGGTTTTTGTCTTGTCGAGTTTGAGTGTTTATGTGCAATTAGTTGGTTTAATTTGGGTTAAGTTAAATTATTCCTCTATCCTTGGTGACATAGTATTTGTCTCCATTAGGATAGTGTGTCGATGAGACCGAGAGGAGAGTTGACATTTGAACACGTTAATAATTGTTTTTTCGGTTTATTCTTTAAAATCAACTAAGATAAGTTAGAGATTGTTAGAGAGACTGAGAGGTAATTTGACTTTCTTAAACAAGTTTTAGTTGTGTCATCTTTTATAACCGGCATCGTGAATATTTTCAATCCGTTGTCTTGTTATTTCTGTCAACATGATTCATTCCTAGGTAGACGCCTTTATATATTGAATTTAAACCAAAGTTTTCAAAGTTTTGTCAAAAGTTTTCATTCAGTTAAGTTAAGTAGTTAAATTAAATTCTAAAATAAATCAATTAAATGTTTTGGTAAGTCTTGGTTAGAGTTTAGTAATTATAAACGTTTTCACGTGTCTTCGAGTTCGATATCCGGACTTTCCTCATCTGTGCTATACGCGATCGGTACACTTGCCGTTTGTGTGAACTAGGATAGATTGTTTGGTTTTTAAAGCTTAGTTGCGACTTGTGTTATATTTATATTTATATTTTCGCACATCATTACCCCATCGTCGATTCACACTGTCATACATGTCTGTCCATTTTTTTATCTATTCCACGGAGGTACCGCCATGCTTCTTTCTTTGTTGCCTTAAGCTCATCTATCAAGCGATCATATTTTCTTTGTTGTGTTGTGCTTCCGATCTTCCAACACATCCTTTTCAAGCTCACACTCTTGAACTTCGCCATGAAATTGCATCTTACATGCCTTAGACAAAATCGATGGTAGGCGTGGGGTTCCTTCAAGGATTCTAAATTATCCATGGCGTGTTTTATGCCTGCATGTCTGTCAGAAATTACACACAACTTTCGCCTTGCGGGGCCTTCAACGTTGTCAGCAAATTGTTGAAGAAACCACCTCCAGCTCCTGTTTGTTTCCTCATCCACCAATGCATACGCAATCGGCAAGATCATGTTGTTTGCGTTTTTGGAAACCGCCATCAATATTTTTCCCTTGTAAGCGCCCCTTAGATGGGTGGAATCTATAGAGATCACATGAATGCAAAAAAAAAGGCTTTAATACTTGGACAGAATGCCCAAAATACATACTTGAATACTGAGAAGTCACTTGGACTATAGGGATGATGTAACCACTGGACAATGGTACCGGGGTTTGCTTGTTGTAGTGCGATTATGTAGCTTGGTCAATCATGGAAGTTTTCATCCCAGCTACTGTATATGTTTTAGATGGCTTTTTTCCTAGCAGCCCAAGCCTTGCCGTAAGTGATATCAACATTCAGTTTCTCTTTGATCAGAGACTGAATTTGTTTCATAGTATACGATAAATTTGCAAGAAATTGTTGTTGGATGTGGGCTGCTACAACTTTTGATCTTAGGGCTCGATTGTTGCTGCGAGAAACAATGGTGAAACACGAGTGAGCCGGTGTCCATGTTGTCATTTTGAAACAATTGGAATCTTTTAATTATCTTGTCATGCATGTCCAAAGACATGGTTGAGAGGAATCGTGCTGGTTGTTTGTTTGTTTGATACTTTTACATTTCGCTGTGAAGACTTTGGGTTGGGTTCCTGCCATAAATATCTCTCTGTTGTGGTTGATATTCCACATTCTAACGGCGTAATTAACTTGGCATTTTGAAGTGCAATACATATTTAAACGTAATTCTGGATCTTTTTCGTCCCAAAAATCCATTTCATCTTCCGCAAAATTATCCATGGGAATATAGTCTTCATCCATTCCTCTACCAACAATATTAAGGTCGGGAAAATGGGTATGTCCTTGACTTTGTTGTTGAGGCAAAGGAGGGAGTGGTTCGTCGTCCTTCGATTCATATTCAGAAACAGATGGTTCACTCTCTGATGTGTCTTCAACTTCTTTAGCAAGAGAGTCTTACAAAAAAATATTAATTTATTACCTTTTACAACATTTTATTGAGTATAAAAATAATTAAAAGGGATGTAAAAAGGAAGTATAATAACCTTCATTGTGGTCTTCAATGATTGAGGAACTACCATGCTCATGTTGTTACAAGTATGGAACTACCGTCGTCCACGCCACATGAATTCTACAGGTGTAACCAGGAACAAGGGAAGCTAGTTGGTATATTAAATACATATCACTTTCATGGTGAATATGTGCGGTACATGAACCTCCATTGTATTCATAGTAGAGTGTTAACTCTAGACAACAACATTGACGGTCAATTTGAACACATCTACATATGTTGTCAACCAACTCAGAATAATTGGTCTGTTGAGTAACTAAGAACGTAGTGCTACGAGTTACCGGAGCACCCATAACAACACCTTGTGTGTATGACACTTCACCCCCATAATATAACTGTACTACAAAGGTTTTGAATGACAAAGAAGAAGACATTTGATGCTTGAATGAGGAAGTTGAAGGAGGGTTAAATTAGATAGTTGATGGATGGTGGTTTTTATAATTGATGAGGTAGTTGAAGGAGGGTCAAAATTTTAGTATATAAATTACTTTATTACATAAAAGTAAAACACATTATATAAAATACTTTTATATATACATATATGTTTGATAATACGTGCATACATAGATGAAAGATGCGGGAAACACCCATATTGCATGTCGATTTTACTAAAATGATTTAAATGATATAAATGTATAAATTAAAAAATATTACACAAAAATGGGGTGGGAGGGGTTTGAACCCGCAACCTCCCATTCCGTAACAATTTCTCTTAATCAGCTGGGCTACTGGGGACGTGCGAGATATGATAGGACGAATAATTTAAATACTGAAAAGGAAAAATATGGGAAACAAAAACTATCTCCTGATCTGCTATTGATAATGGCGGATTAGGAGAAACTAATTTTTTTTAAAAAAAAAACCTAATCTGCTGATGTGAATAGCGGATTAGGAGAAACTTTTTTTTTTGAAAAACCTAATTCGCCATTCTCAATGGCGGATTATGAAATTTTTTTTTGTGGTTCGTCTTCCTCCGTAACCCTACAACAATAATTCATGTGATATACACCGTCACATGTGATACGAATCTGCCAAAATTTAATAATACATGATTGCTTTTATCATACTTATGCAGCTTGCATGTGAGTTGCTTTTATCATACTTTGGCACTTTGCTTTTAATAATACGAATCTGGCACATGTGAGCAGCTTTGCATGCAAGTATTAATTTGGTTAGTTGGGAAGTATATATTAAATTGGTTAGTTGGGAAGTATACATTAAATTGGTTAGTTGGGAAGTATTAAGTTGGTAGAAAACATATCTAAGTTAAAACTTGGTTAGTTAGGTTAACTGGACATAACGGGGTTAGTTTTTTCGTTTGTTTGGTTAAGTGGTACATAACGGAACATAACGGGGTTGAATATGTTATTCTCATAATCCGCTATTCACATCAGCGGATTAGGGTTCAATGATTGATCCAACGTTACCAATGACGGATCAATTTTATATTTCCTCCTAATCCGCCATTGCCAATGACGGATTAAGTAGAAGCCTTTTTTTTTTGACTTTCCCATTATCCTTTTTTTTCGTAAATATACACCATTTTGAACAAAAATTCTTGTATTGTTGGCTGGCTCGGCTCTGGCGACGACCTACCCTCGATTTTTTTAACAACGATGTGAAACCCTAGAAACGATCTCAGATCTAGGATTACTTAACCAATTATGTGGATCTAGTTCATGATGCTACTGATTATATGTTATATATTAGTATTAGTATTAGTTGTATATATTTGTATGTATAAGATTAAATACGTTAATGAAGCTTGAGAGAGAGAGAGTAGATCTGGACAGAGGTTCGATAATATAATTCTCAAAAAACTTAAATTAACAGTGGACACACCACTATATATAGAAGATGAATTCTAGTTCGTTACACATTCCGTAACGAACTAGTCTTCATTTCGTTACATTACAATAAACGAAATAACTTTAACGAACTACATCCTGATTCGTTAAACATCCTTAACGAATCAGGGTATAACATGCTTAACGAACTAGACAGTTCCCTAACGAACTAGCTTAATAATAATATAACTTTTTCATTAAATAAACAATAAATACTTAACGATAGATACAAAGACTCGAGACGCAAAACCGTGTACTAACAGACACCCCCTCATCTTGAGATCTTTGTCTTTAATTTACTTGAAGCGTCTTGTCTGCCAATCTCCGCAGCTGTGAATACCATGCTCATGACACACCCGAACAACGCGTTGAAATTGCATTGCTTGGTCATAGTCTTCACAACGCTCTATCAATATCTTATTCTTGAACAACACGTCATTGTTGGTCTCTGTCAAGTTCACGAGCCACATCGGATCGATGATCTTTATCAGCTCGGTCTTTAAGCCTTTACCCAACACAATAACGGCCTCGCTAGTCTTGTTGTCGTAGTACCAGCGGTTGAAAGATAAACACATGTGTTGATTCAACGTCTTCACTGGCACACGCTTCTTGGTCTTTGGCGGCTTTACCTTAAGAACCAAGTTCCTCCAACCTGTCCTTGGATCAATTTCATCGATATGCTTACGCTTTGGAACCTGCGATCTAAGGAATTTAAACCCATGATTGACCTCAAACAGCAGATGTTTGTGAAACCAATCTGCATGTTGAACTCCCCCACGGTTTATAAAAGGACGGTACGCCAAAGTTTGTACGTCCCATCTTGGTAACGATAGAACGCCAGTAATCCTCTCATAATACTGAACTCCCTTCTCCCATTTGATAATACATACATTTAAATCAGAATCAAACAACCATGAAATAATGTCACCTTGGACTTTAGATACAGCCTTGAAGGAGGTCATTTGATTTGCTTGAGCTCGAGCAACAGCTTCAACTTTCTGTTCTTGATCTACATATCGGAATGCCTTAATAATCTTACGAGAATTATTGTACCGATGAGCAAACCAACTCTGAATGTCAGAAACAGAAGGATCGGGATTTGAATCAAATCTCTTATCAACGACATTATTTCCCTTGGAAGTCTTCTCCAGATGATCTTCTGCTGCTTTGACCGTTTCCTCTGTAAATATTGGAGCACCCTGATCAACATTGGTCTGTTGAAATAGATCAGGATATTCCTTAGCGGTCATGTCCTCGATCTCTACTTCCTCATCCTCATAAATAAATGCCGTACTCATCTCAACAATCGGATCAATTAAGATCTCTTCATCATTTTCCACCTCCACGTCCTCCTCAGCCTCTAACACGGTTAACTCGTTATCATTCAAACCAAGCAAGATCGAAATCTGCTCTCGTGTTAGGGACCTTTTAACGAACTGTCCCACAACAATCTCATCTGCATTCACTATGCTTCTAACCACCCCTTACCATCAACAAAGATGACAGTATCAGCCTTGATCATCTCAATGGGTGTAGCGACTGTAGTATCATATGATAAGCAACGATCTGTTTTTCCGAATCACCAGTTGCACTTGTACCAGCACCAGAAGCCGAGCCATGAGTTTGTTTAGGCTCACTTCCTCCAGTACCTGAAGCATCTGGATCTTCTTCGTCGTTTTTGAGCTTCTTAAGTTCAACGTCCTTGCATGTAAGTTGCAAAATAATTTCCTCTTGCTCTTTTATTTTCACCCCGTGAGACTCAACAATCTCACGGAAGGCTTTAGTCTCCTTTTGACAGAAAGAGACATAACTTAACAGCTTTTTCTGATTCTCCATGTGACGTTCTTGATTCAGGCGATCAACAGACATTTGATTTTCATAAAGATGAAGTAAGCTCAAAAGCATATTCGTCTGCTGATCCTGAGACATTGCATGAAACGAAGGAGGAATAGGTTGAACTGGACCTTGAGGACGACTGAGCCTCATAAATGAAATATCCGGTGGAGGCATCATCATTGGTGTTGGAGAAACCACCGATGTAGCAGTCATAGGTCTTGGTATAGTTGATAAGATCGATTGAAGAATCATAACAAGCCTAGGATCCGACGTAAGCGTGGTCGTCAATGTAAGCTCCGGGGTGCTAGCAGTAAGCGGCACCGCCGGACGTTGAAAGGAATAGACGGCCTTGGAGGTTTAACTCCAAATGAGATTTCAGTACCAGCCGACACTCGACGCTTAGCCGATCCTTCTTTCACCAACTCCTTCCATTTCCTTTTGTGACGAGCAGCTATAGCACCAGCTAAAGCAGCTTCAACCTCAGCAGGTTGTAAAACAAGAACATTACCAGCACCATCATTACCACCATCACCACCATCATCATCATGATCATCACCCTCATTCCCACTAGGTCCTTCCTCACGCTCACAATTCGAGTCATCATGGATCCAGCGATCATTGGGAGGACATACATTGTAAGTCCCGAATCCGGATCACTACAATTATGATATCAATATGACAAGTATAGGTGCGGAATACCTATACTTGGTGATTCAAGAACACGATATGACAATAAAGAGTAACACGGAATTGCTTCAAAACACACGTATATTATTGAATACGTCGGGTGCTTAAGCACTTACAATACTTGATCACCGAATGACTAGGAATGAACAACCTTAACCCTATACATGATAACATCTATATATAGGGACATCACCAACCTAGCCGGCCCAAACTAACAAAGGCCCGTCGAGAACACATAGGTGTTCTCGGCTCACATACAAACCCAAAACCCAAGCCCAAACAAAACAGAACTAAATACAAACTAAGCTCAAACCACATAAACTAGGCCCAACAATCCCCCCTTGGTTTGTAGCTTTGTCTTTTAATCATGCTCCATGTAATGAATGTCAGCATCTTTCAAAGCAACTGCCTAAAACTTGCATCGAATAATAGTGGCTACCATACTTGTGAATTCTTTAGCAGCCGTTTCAAGAATCGGATCAGCAACTATCTGAAAAGTACTAAGCGTCTTGATGTCTCTTTCTCCCAGTTTTAATAAGTCTCTTGGATCAACAAATCGGTACTGACCCTTTCCCTTTTCCAGCTTAATAACGACAATAGCAGTGACGCTATCATATATCCAGAATCTCATGTTATCCAAAGAGCCTTCCGGAATCTTTTCAGGAAAAGGAATGTGAGTAGCCTTGTTCGTTGCTGGACACATGACGTTAACCATAGTTTTTCCAGTCCTGGGATCCTGGACTCCCTTGGCTTTCTTTAGAAAAGACTCTGCAGTTGTCATATCTGGAAAACCTCTATCAACTTGTCTTCTTAGAAAATTCCGCAAGTTCATACCACGCTTATCATTCGTCGGATTTGTGAAAGGAGAATTTATTAAATCACTCAAATCTACTTTAGTCCAGGTGCCAAAGTCTTTCATCTTCTTCTAATATTCGGTGACTCCTGACTTCCTCTTCACCCACCACATATTTTTATCCGCATCAAAACCACACGACAGAACTCCCGATCGATCACCATATTTATCATTAAAACCCTTTTGAAATTCAATAACAAATATGTCTGGATGATCCGATGATTCAACATTCTGATTTGAGTTTTTCATTACCAGCAGCTTTTTCTTTCCCTTTTCAAGGAGATTTTTCTTAATTCTGTCAGATTTCTCTTTGGAGATGGGGGGAGCATCCATATACAGTTGCAGTGATTCCGAGTCATCAATGTTTTCAACAGGGCGAGCTGTAGAACTACCACCTTGACTCACGTTGGGTGCTTTAGAAACTACGTCATCACTTCCTTTAAACTCATCTCCAAACTTTTGAAACATCTTTTGTTGGAGGTCGAGATACAAGGCCGTTAGTTCTCCCATGTTTGACTGTGGTTCTTTAATCTTGGGATCTTTATCAGAGTTACCTGCTTGCAATTCTTGAATATGAACATCTTTGACTACCGAATCTTGTTCGAGTTCAAAGACTCGATGTTGTAATGCTTGAACATCAACATGAGCATCTTCAAGAACCACACCTTTACCTTTATTCCGAAGGTAAGCTTCCTGCATAGCCAGAATCTAGGCAACCTTGTCTGACGTACAGGAGCTTGACGGACCCTGAGTATCTGGACCAGATGAACCGGAGGGAATATCTGTAGTGTCGGTATGTAGAATATCTGTCTCAAAATCAAAATCAAAATCATCACCAAAATCACTAGTCAATAAATCATGAAATGATGGTTCTGCAGCAGATGTATCTTGTTCAGCTTGTATTTCTGGGGCAAGTGTCTCAGATTGAGTAGTGTGTTGAACTGGGTTGTTTGCTTCATCTGTAGTTGGTGTAGCGGTTGTTTCAGATTCACTTATCATTATGCCAGGCCTCGGGTCTTTCTTTCTTGGTTTACGTGGACCGAGGTCTGCAGCTGAATCCTCAGCTATGTCTTCTTCATCAATTTCAGCAACAGTCTGAGGAGGCTTCAGAGCAGTTGACTGTAACAAAGCTTTAATAGCGTCCAAGGTACTTAAAGTCTCAGCACTTGGAGTGGTATCTGACTGACGGTGTTCAGTCTCATCTTCTTCATCATCAGAAATCTCGTAAGTTGCAACACGTGGTCGAACTGGTGCCACATGTTCCTCAGCAACCTGAGCTATGACCGACTCAGCTTCTGTCTCAGCAAATCATCCAAATTTTACCAGATCATGAGGACCTTGATAAACAATCTTGGCCCTTTTCTTGTTTTGCTTCATCAACCCAAAGGTGTTGGGTCCCAACGACTTCATATCCATGGTATCAACAGATTTTACAAGGTCTGGAAAGTGAGAGTCAAAAATCATCTGCAGGAACCTTGGATACATAAGAAACTTCTCCTTCTTCTTTCCTTTCAGATTGCTCATCATTTCATTGAAAACGAACTTGGAATAATTGTAATCCCAATCCATGATCAGAGCAGCGATAGCGGACATCTGAGAGTGTGACTAATCTCATCAGATACCCCTTTCCTACCGGACACGCAAGTGAAAAACGTGTGAATCAAGAATCTCCAATATGGGTGAAACAGTTTCTTGATTGCCGGAGGATAGGTACCCTCGTAACCCATTCTTGTAAGAACCTCTGTGACAGCAGCAGGGGAATACTCAGTCGGGTAATCAGGTTGATCACCAAACAATAACACCTCTCTCAAAATCGTCTCAGTGATGCTAACTGGCTTCTTCTGTATTTTGGAATCTATGGATATGACTCCGTCTTGTCCGAGTGGGTTGATTGAGGCATTGTTCCAGAAATCCGTGATCATCTTCTTGCAAATGACAGGATTTTCTCGTAGTGCGTGAGATATCCTGCATGTGTTGAGGCCGAAAATCATAGAGTTGAATTCCTTGTGAGTTAGGGGTGGATCATATAAGTATCCAGCCATGTTGTTCGAGTCAACAATCTTTAACGAATTCTAATAAGCCATTTCTACACCAAACGGGTCAAGTTAGATAGCCAATAGATTAATTTGATAATATTTTAAGGTTTTGGTCCATGGTTTAAAAGGAATTTGGTCCAAGGGACAGTAATAGGCCCACAGAGAAACCATAGGAGAGCCCAAAGGATATTATATGGCCCAAGTGAAAAATACAGTATAAGTGTGGGCCCAAACAGTCAAAATTAAGCCCAATTGAAGAGATTTCGGTCAACAGGATGGGTTCTCGGTCAACGAAAGTCAAGCAATCAATCGAGAACATGGGTTCTCAGTCAGTGCAAGGAGTTCTCGGTCACTAAGCCGAGAAACTAAGTTCTCTGTCAGTGCAAGATGTTCTCGGTCAACAAAAGTCAACTGAGAACCCTTTGACAGCTGGAGACAGAAAACCCTTTGGGTTTCTTCTTGGAAGTTGTGCAATTCATCTTCAACCCACTGAAAACTCAGCCAAACCTCCATTAAACCTGCAAATTGATTAAAAACAGACAGCTGAAAACACATAGACCCACATTAAACCCTAAGATATCCATTCAAAAAACCCTAATTGCTTATAGATTCCATGAAATCGGTTTCACAACTTAAGTTAATCCCCTGCCAAAATCAAAATTCCATAACCCCTTTGACTATACCTGTCAAACAACGAAATACACTTTGAGGATGATTAGAAGTGATGAATTGGATTTCGGCTTAGAGGCTTGAAAGAGAGAAAGCTTTTAGAAATTTTGGATAATGATATTGGAAAAATTAACTCAACTTTCATTATATTTACCCTAACTCGGGCCGAGAACCAAAAGAAACTTGGGCTCGTGAAAGGCCCAACAAAGTTTAAGTAACCCAATGGTGATTAGAAGCAAGTTAAGCCCAAGTTGAAAAACAGATTATTCAAACGTTTCGAGGCGAGTTATTTCGGAAAAAAAAGGAGAAAGAAAAAAAATAAAACAAACATTACAAAACAAAATAAAAGAAATACATTTTTAACATACACAATAACTCCCTTTGTTTTTTTTGTTTAAAATCGGGATCAAATTTCAGTTTTCGTAAAGCACCGCCCTTTTATGAAAAGATCCGAACATGGAATCATATCGTTTAAGAGGCTGTCACAAGGATTCATGTTTAGCGTTATTATGGCATAAAGAAACAAGTTGATAGCAGGTATAACATACTTAGCATGATTTTCATTGCATCAGTGATATAATTAAGGTTCAGTTCGGCATAAAGCTTAGATGGACATCACTCATGGACCTATGGTGCCTCCTATATCTTCTCAAAGCATATTTGGCTTTCCCCAGATCACCCCAATTTGACTCCAACCCCCTAGTGCTTGATCAAAAGATTTTTATAAATACAAAAAAAAAATTAGGCTTTAAGGTTGAACGTTGGACTTAGTGCCAGTAAACTGACAAGCCTTTCATTCGAGACATGACAAGACTTACTTGTGTGCCCCCATCTCTGTAGTTCTAGTTTAACCCTTTAAACCTCTCAAAATAATTTTAATCATTAAAATAATACTCAAATAACTCAAATAACTCAAATAACTCTTTTGCTGATTTTTTTAACAAACATAATAGCACAATATTTTTGGTAATCAAGACATTAACGGGCTCGTGTATGACTGGGTAATTGCTTCTTTGCCTACCATTCGGAGAGATGTATCTGGAGACATGCACCTGTTTTCAAAATGACTCTTCACATTAAGTTTAGCAAATTTAGTTAATATCACTTCAACTTTTACGCATCATGGAAAGCTACCATACAATATCAATGACTTTACTAGAGCCTTTTAATCTTAATAACTTCACCCGTTAGGCATACATAAACAATTTGTCTATCACTTTCCAAAGGTTGGATCAATTTTCATTTGAAAATATTTTGAGGCTTCTAAAAAGCAGTTAACTGAATAGTAATATCATTTCCCATGGAGTTACATAAAACACGCGTGTTAAGAAATCAGTCACCCCGATCACTATTAAGCTTTTAGGTAAATGGCTATCCTGTATGACCACAAGTGGTTAACCAGACCAAACATGTATGAAATACGTGTCCTTCCAGCTCAAAGTTACCGACATAATTTTAAGTGAAAGAGTACGAAACACATCATAATCGCCCCAGGTGTTTTCAGTCGTTGGGTAAATGGCTATCCTGTGAAACTACAAGTAGAATACCGGACCAACCGAATATGAATATATGTCCCTCAAACTTGAGCAACCGACATAATTTTAAGCAAGAATGAATCTTGTAAAAATTTTATTTTAAATTTTTTTAATAAAAACGCAAACACAATTTTGTTGACTTTTGATAATAAAAACGCACACACACTATTTTTGACTTTTTGATAATAAAAACGCACACACACTATTTTTGACTTTTTGAATTTTCTCCCCCTAAATTTGTGCAAGAATAACAGAAATGTACAAATTTATACCCAAAAAGACTCAATTCTCGAAACGAAGCATTTTAAGAAAACCCACAAGCACATTAAATTTGGCTGTTCCGACCGATTTTGTAAATAAATCCGCCACATTGTTGTCAGTGTGGACTTGTTCAAGATGAATTAATTTTCGATCGAAACAGTTGTTAGTGCATGGTTTTGCGTCTCGAGTCTTTGTATTTATCCTTAACGTATTTGTCGTTTTTGTTTAATGTAATAAACAATTATTTAAATAGTTAGTTCGTTAATGTATGGTCTAGTTCGCTAAGGTTGTTTAGAGAACTAAGACTTAAGTTTATATCCTCCTGATTCGTTAGAGGATGTTAACGAATCCGGGGACGATTCGTTATAGTTATTTAAGTTTAATTGTATGTAACGAAATGGAAGCTGAGTCGTTACAGCTCGTGTAACGAATAAGTTCCATCTTCCTATTTATAGGTAAACACTGTTCACCAGTTATTTAAGTTTTGAGATAATTAACGAAGTGCTGTCCAATTACTCTCTCTCAATCTTCATATACACTTTAATATTATAAACTACCATTACTGATAATATACATATACAACATACAATCATACGTAATTATGAGCTAGATCCGAGTTAAGGTACTAATCGTATTAACACAGATCCGAGATCTGTTATAGTTATAGATTGATTTCAAGGGTTCTAACAAGTGGTATCAGAGCTTTCGGGGCTCAATTACACTTGATTTGGTGTTTAATTTAGAGTATTGAACGTTTAATTGGTATTGGATATTGATAGTGTTCTGTTTGGGTGAATTTGGATCAATTTGAGGTGAATTGATTGAATTATGGTAGGTTTGGACTGGATTTGAGTTGGTTAAGGTATTGGAAAGGTATTGTGAATCGGAATTGATGTGTGGTTTAGTTTTGGTTTGATTCGTTATTGGATTGGTTTGTGGCCAAAACAGAGTTTGGGTTTTGGTATAATTGGACTGATATTCGGGGTTAATTGGTTACGAGTTTAGTTGTTTCGGATTCGCGATCGAGTTACGAGTCTTTTGGTAGGTTATTTGTGCGTTTTGGTTAAGAATCGAGGTTGTATTACGAATTTACATATTCTGGGTTTCTGGGTTTCGTGTTCTTCATTTCCAGAAAATCTGGAAATTTTCTTTGAAGATTTGAAGATGAACATGATTCGTTATCATCTTTATGTTGATTCGTGTTCATTAATTTAGTCGATTCGTTATAGATTTCAAGTAATTCGTTAATCAGTTCGCATCAACATCTGATTCGTGTGACACGCGTCTACTTTGGGATTTGTTTCATAACAACCTTTGCCACGTGGCAAAGGCATCAGAGTTTGTTATAAACCGTTGTAACAACCTGATTCACTATTAGTTGATTCGCTATCAACTGTAGCTGGTTCGCTATCTATTTCGCTAAGTCTTTCTTAGTGATTCGTTACTGAACACCATCTGATTCATTAAGATTACACTTTGCAATTCGCTAGCTAATTCGTTAGTCAATTCGTTAGTTTGACTTCTTGTTGAATCTGATTCGTTTGACTATCTGATTCGTTGGATTGATTCATTAAATTCAATGTTGATTCGCTACCTGATTAACCTTAATTCGTTAAGGCTTGATTCGTTAGTCATTGTTTACATATTCGTTACTTAAGTTTATTTTTACACCCTTGAATTTTTTAAAATTTGTCATAAATGGCTGGTATGTATGCATTAGCTTCTCAAAACATGTTGATGCAACAAATGTTGCAACTTGATACCGAGATAGGTTCACATTCAAAATGTCCAAGATTGATGAAGTTTAGTGACTTTGCCAAGTGGGAACCTCGGTTTCATGCTCATTTGGATACTGTTCATCCTGAATGCTCATATTGTCTAGATGAGGTTTATATGGCACCAATGATTGGTGATGATACTATTGGGTATACTCCTAAAGCTTTTTTTCAATACTCACAAGAGGAGAAGAAAGCTTTAGAAATCGAGATAAAAGCTTATTCTACTCTTACTATGGCATTGCAAGAAAATATCTTTCATCAAGTGGGTAGTATCAAGAGATGTGCTTCCTTATTTCAACATTTGCGTATGAGAAGTATGGGGAACACGGATAAGAGTAAGAAAGTGATGCTCAAGTTTCAGTTTCGAAACTTTAATTTATTGAAAGGAGAAACAGTTGAAGAGATGATTACATGGTTTAATCATTTAATTACTGAAATGGACAAGATGAAATTGGAAATTTCTGAGAATGATAAAATTGACACTATTAAGAGTGTGCTTCCAAGTTCTTACTCGACATTTCTAATGGTTTTGAAAGAGAATGACTATTTCTTGAATGAAGACTTGACTGCACTTGAATTTTTACAAAAGATTGAAGCCAGAGAATATGATCTTAAGTGTCAAAAATCCTCCAAGGAAAGTAAAGATCCTGCTTTCTATGGTGGAAGTATGCCTCTTAGTTCAACGATCTCTCCAATAAATGCTATTCTTACTCAAGCTGCAAGTGAAAAGGAATCAACTATGTTTAACGATCCAAAAGTATGTTTTTACTCTGCTGGTAATTCTGGATTGTCTGGTGGTTCTGGAAATTCAACTACTACTAATCCATTTGCTTCACCACCTAGTGTTAATATGAAGGAAGCTGAGCAAAACTTTGCTTTTCTAACAGCTTTTATGTCTTCATATGAAAACTTGGTGAGTAGTAAGATTGCCACAAGTGATTTAACTGATGAGGACTATGATCAGATAGATGCAGATTATTTGGAAATCATGGATTTAAAGTGGAACATGGCTATGATTGTCGGTAAAGTTAAAAGATTCATGCAGAGAACTGGAAAAGATCTTCCGGCTTTAAACAAAAAATTGGGTTTTGACAAGTTGAAAGTAAAATGCTATAATTGTCAAGAATTTGGGCATTTTGCAAAGGAATGTGACAAACCAAAGAAAGAATACACTGGTTCTCGTGGTCAACATCAAAATTCTTCTACACCATGAGGTAGTGATGCTGAAAAGAAACCATCTACTTCTACATCACAAGCAATGTTGGTAGATGGAAATGATTGGTCACAACGGTTACTATGTAATGATACTCAAGCAAATATGTCTATGTTTGGGTTACATAAAGATTGTCAAGATGCAAGTGGAAGTGAGATGTCTTCTGATAATGATTCTGGATCTGATTCTGACGACTCTTACGACAAGCCTCCAACAGTATTTTCTTGCATGGACAAGATCAATGAGGTTAGTCATTCTATCTCTGCTACTTCATCTGTTAAAGTATCATGTGTTGATTGTGAATCTAACAAACCTAAGTTAGAAGCCTTGAAAAATCACAATGATAATCTTGTAAGAGAAATTGCTTCTCTGAAGGATACTTATCGACAATCTCTTGAATTTCAAATGAGATCTCGAGAAAAGATTGAAGCATTGTCGACAAGTAATCACGATCTCAAAGCTGAGTTATCTGTAAAAATGACGATTAATGACCAAAAGTTTCAAGAAATTCTGAAACATCGTTCAAAGATAACTGAACTTGAGAATGAGGTTCTTGAGTTGAAGAACAAACTGGGAAAATTTAGAAATTCTTCTTTTCTATTGAATGAAATTATTGAAGTATCTGGTAAACAAAAGGATTCAAAGAAAGACATCGGTTTTGTTGAAATTCCGCCACCTTTTCACAATGATTACAAAATTAATCCTTTTGCTAGAAAAGAGGAGGATTTGATTTAAAAAGAATCTGTGATTTCTGAAAAATCTAAACCAGTTAAAACAGAAACTGTTAAGCCCCAAGTTGCTCCTCAAAAACCTCATGTTCAAAGTAACAAAGTCTTTGTTGAGAATGTTGACAAAGTAATTATCGAGGACGTGTTTGAACCTAAGATAATACACAAGAATAAGAACATCCCTAGTTCTAATCATATTCTTTGCGAGCCTTAAGAATTTGAGGAAGCTGTGTATGGTTCATTTAAGCCTCAAATGAAAAAGGAAGAACCTGTGAAAACTAAACCAGTAAAGGCAAAGAAGTAAGATAAACCAAAGATTTCTGATGAGAACTTAATGCGGTTTATTAATCCTCCTAGTTCTAAGCCATCATCTGTTTGAGTTTTCAAGTTGAAAGGAATTGACACAATGTTTTCTGAGAAAGACATTCCAATTAGTATCATTAAACCAGAACTGATTGAGAGTGTATTTCAAAATGAAACATCACAGATTCAAGAGCTTGAACGTCTTTATGCTCAAGCAAAAACATCAGATTCTTCTGATCCATTGATCAAGGCCAAGCAAGTGTTAACACATGCTAAAAGGGTTAAATTTTTAAGTCAATGGGAACAGATACTCTTAAAAGTTTTTCAAATTGCTCTAACTTAGATTTTTATTTGAAAAAGAAATCTGAATTAGCTGATGAGTTTGCTAAGAGCATGACAAAAAATGTGAGCCATCATCAATCTTCTGTATAATCTGCTTCAACTAATTCTCAACATCATCGTGTAGATATGCGAAGTTGTTTTCTTTCCGATCAGCATGGTCATGTAGTGAGAAATTGTAGTCAGAAGAACTATCAGAATCTTCATCCTTTTGTCAAAGACCATTCCAAACCAGTTCCGTTGGTAAAGGAGATTCTGAAACGACCTGTGTCGTATGCTGATGACACTCATATTATGTTCTCTAATGTGAATCCTCAAAAGGTTATTCATGTTAATGAGACACATGGTCAGGTAAAACCAAAGTTTGATTCATATGAGCCAATTTGTAGGAACACGAATTCAAACATTGTTCAAGCGGATTACTTAAGACGAAAGTCTAGGAAGCCAGTAACTTATTCACAAGTGGCTGTACAACAGTTGAAGTCTGTTCAAGTTAATGATCAAAGAGAAAACCAAAAGGTGCTCAAGACTGAGGCCTGGGCTGCCTTTTTGAACTAATCATTTTTATTTTGTGTGTAGGGTTCATCCAAGAATATGTCTGGTGAAAACTGGATAATGGATAGTGGATGTTCTCGTCATATCACTGGGAATCTTGACCTATTAACCAACGTGAGAAATAATCAAGGGGGTTATGTGACATTTGTTGGAAATTCTGGGGCATGATCACACAAGAGGGTGAAGTTTCAAATGGTCATATTACTTTTGAGAAAGTAAATTATTGTGACAAAGTGGATCATAACTTATTAAGTGTGTCGCAGATTTGTGATAAAAAATACACAACGATATTTACTGACAAAGAATGTCTTATCTTGAAACCGGGTTACGTTATTCCCGAGGACATGGTTGTCATGCGATCACCACGATCGAATGATATTTATGTCTTAAACATGAGCTCTAAAGTATCCACATCGATCGAAACATGTTTTGTCTCGAAAGCAACCGAGAAAGATTCGATTCTATGGCATCGTAGAATGGGTCACATACATGTTAGAAAGATGAATTATTTGATGGCTAATGATTTAGTGGAAGGTGTCTCATTGAAGAATTTTAAATTATCCGATCACTGCGTTGCATGCAAAAAGGGCAAGCAGAAGAAGAAGACACATCCTTCCAAGTTATTTAATTCCATTAATACTCCTCTTGAACGACTTCATATGGATTTGTTTGGTCCTGTGAATCGTGCGAGTATTTCTGGGGATTGGTATTGTCTTGTAGTGACTGATGATTATTCAAGATACTCATGGGTGTTATTTATGAGTTCGAAAGATCAAACACCGGTTTTGGTACAGAACCTTATCACCAAGATCGAATCACTATACAAACAAAAGGTGAGAAGAATCCGTAGTGATAATGGTACTGAATTCAAAAAGACTGTATTGGATTTCTTTTGTGTTCAAAAAGGAATTCGTCGAGAATACAGTGCACCTTATGTACCTCAACAATATGGTGTTGCTGAACGAAAGAATCGAACCTTGATTGAAGCTGCACGTACAATGCTCGCTGATTCTAAGCTTCCCGTCCAATTCTAGAATGAGGCGGTGAGTACAGCTTGCTATACTCTTAATCGGGTTCTAATCGTTAAAAGACTCAAAAAGACAAGTTATGAGTTGTTGAATAATCGAAAACCTAACTTAAAGTACCTGGAACCGTTTGGGTGTCCGTGTACAATGTTGAAGAAGGATGCGGGTAAATTTGAAGAAAAAGCTATCGAAGGGTATTTCTTGGGATATGCATCTCCAAAGAAAAAGGTATTCAACTTTACATCTGGTTGTGTGAAGAATGGTACCATGTAGACTGTCAAAAGTACACAACTCCTCCTCAAGGGAAAGGTCTCGACTGGATGTTTGACTATGATAGTTTATTTAATTCATTCACTCCATCAACTGAACACATAGACGAAGACCTGGTTCGAGCATACTTTGAAGATCATTTGGAAATTCCAAGATTTTCAAGTTCTAATGATGTTGAAGCACCACCTATTGCTCCAACTGAGGAACCTTATGTTGCTTCTCCAGTTTCCTTTGATAACGTATCCACTTCTTCTGATGATGAGCAAGTTAATGATCAAGTTATTGAACTTGACAGTGATAATGTTTCATCTCCTGAACTTGGTGAACATTACACTAATTTATTTGATAATGTTGTTGTTCCTGAGAATCCCACTCTTAGGATTCATGGATATCATTCATAGGGAAACATCATTGGAGAACTTGATGTGGGCATTCGTACATGTCATCAAGTTGCTTCATCAAGTGATAATAATGTATTATGTGCATATGCAGATTTACATTCATCGAGAATTGTAAATCTTGCAAAATTCATTTTCTTTCTATCTCAAGTTGAGCCAACGACGGCTCGTAAGGCACTTGAAGATCCTTCTTGGGTAGAAGCTATGCAAGAAGAATTACAACAATTTGCACGTTTGGGTGTTTGGGATTTAATAGACAAACCCGCTAGAGTCAAGAAAGCGATTCCGACTAAGTGGGTAATTAAGTGTAAGAAGGACGATCGAGGGGTGAATATCAGAAACAAAGCACGTCTAGTGGTGCAAGGTTTTCATCAGCAAGAGGGTGTTGATTACACATAAGTATATGCTCCAGTTGCAAGATTAGAGTCGATTCGAATCTTCCCGGTATATGCTGCTTACAAGAATATCAAGGTCTATCAAATGGATGTTAAAAGTGCTTTTCTCAATGGTGAACTACACAAGGAAGTGTTTGTTCTACAGCCTCCAGGTTTTGAAGATCCTGATTATCCGGACCGAGTTTACCTATTAAACAAGGCCCTGTATGGTTTATATCAAGCCCCGAGAGCTTGGTATGGCACGCTTGCCGACCATCTGACTGATAATGGCTTCAAACGAGGAACTGTCGACTGCACTTTATTTCATAAAACTGTTGGTAACGATCTTCTCCTAGTTTAGATTTATGTCGACGACATTATCTTTGGGTCTACAAACAACACGTTGTGTAAGGAGTTCGAGAAGTCTATGCAAACAAAGTTCGAGATGAGTTCGATGGGAGAGATGAATTTATTTTTAGGGTTGCAGGTTCACCAGTCTGCTCACGGAATTTTTATTCACCAGACCAAGTATGTGAACGACTTCTTGAGCCGATTCAAGATATCTGTCGGAAAAATCCCTTTTACTCCACTTCCCGTGGGTCACAATTTATCACCGGATGAATTGGAGGATACCGTTGATCCTACCCTCCATCGTGCTGTGATCGGTTCTTTAATGTATCTAACGGCTTCTCGCCCTGACATTATGTTTGCTGTTTGTCTTTGTGCTAGGTTTCAAGCAAGTCCACGAGTGACTCATCTAGCTGCGGTTAAGAGAATACTTCAGTATTTGAGGGGAAATCCAGACATCGGGTTGTGGTACCCCAAGGATGATACTTTTGATCTTACTGCTTACTTAGACTCAGACTATGGAGGTTGCAAGATCAACTTCAATTCAACGACTGCAGGATGTCAATTTTTAGGAAACCGGCTTGTTTCCTGGCAGTGTAAGAAGCAGACAACGGTCTCCACTTCAACCGCCGAAGCTGAGTATGTTGCAGCCTCGAGTTGCTGTTCCCAGGTTTTGTGGATACCACAACATCTTCGCGACTACGGTTTGAAGTTTCTTACTACTCGTATTTTGATTGATAATTATGCTGCAATTTCTATCACAAAGAATCCCGTACAACATTCGAAAACAAAACATATCGAAATTCGATATCACTTTATACGGGATTGTTTTGAGAAGAAGTTGATTGACCTTGAGAAAGTACATACTGACTTTCAGAAAGCCGATCTGTTTACCAAAGCTTTTGACAAAACGCGTTTTCATTTTTTGCTTGGTTTAAACGGATTGAAGACCTTCGCTGATATCCTTAAACAAGGATGATTACTTTAGTTTCTGTCATTTTTCTTTTAAAATTTATTTTGGTTTTAGGGGGTGAAAATCTAGAAAATACAAAAAAATTGTGCTTTTCGTTTGTATAGATAAAACCCAAAAACATTAAAAAGTTCTTAAAATCCAAAAATATTGTGATTTCTTTTCTTTAATGTTTTCCTTTTAAAATTCTCTTTAAAAAAAACCAAAAACATTTTAAAATTTGAAAATCCAAAAAGATTGTGAAGTTTATTTTGTTTATAAGAAAATTGAAAAA
This sequence comes from Bidens hawaiensis, assembly GCF_021521415.1. NCBI lineage: Eukaryota > Viridiplantae > Streptophyta > Magnoliopsida > Asterales > Asteraceae > Bidens > Bidens hawaiensis. Next base: position 45,175 of record NW_027506413.1, on the reverse strand, counting down.
GACAAAAATATTGTGTTTTTAAAGTATGTATAGAGAAAAACCAAAAAGATTTTTGCATACGTTTGCTGAAAAATATGTCAATTATCTACATTTGAAGGACATGTACATGTATATGTTTGGTCCTGACATTTACTTGTAGATGATCAGGTTAGCCATTTACCTGATAATGGAAAATAATTGGGGCATTCGTTATGCGTTTTTAGATTATTTTCTTGCTGAAAATTATGTCGGTTATTTAAGTTTGTGAAGCATGCTTGCATGTCTTGGTCCTATTATCACTTGTTGAATTGATAGAACAACCATTTATTTATTGACTTAAGTTAACTGGGGCGATTAAATTTTATATTTATCTTTATTTTTATGCTCCTCAAAATTTTGAGTTTTTTGAAGCAAAAAGAGAAAATGACAATACATTGACTATTTTGACTCCAAATCCAGCAAGAAGTAAGCTTAAAAGATTGTGTGCTTAATTGCATTGGTGCATTGGTATGTCTTAAAACAAACAAGTAGAGTAAAGTATGTGATATAAACATAAAGAAATGCCAAATTGAAAGGGGTGTTAGTCTCTAGAAAAAGTTTCGGTGAGGATGGCAGAAATGTAATAACCTGTCATACTCAAGCCTTATACTTGTTTGATCAACCAAAAATAAAATAAAGCAAATAACAAGCTTTGAGGTTCTGGACACTGCGAGTCTTTATGCGGCTTAATCATCTGGGTATTCATATGCATGAATATTTCATTCGCTTTTAGAGCAAACCCAAAGTCATTAAACTTGATCGCTGCTGTATTTAGTACAAATTTCCAAATTACTGACTTGATCAAAATCCGCTGTTAGTCATACATTGTTCCTCCCTTGCGCGCATCTTAATACCATTAAGAAACGGACCCCGGGGGATACAATGTATGTAAGCCGACAGATGGACTCGTGCATATTCACTCACAGTAACAGAAAATCAATGCATTGCTCATAAATTTCTATAAAAACAAATTTTTGATCAACAATATAATGGTTTAAGTCAGGTTGGGGTGATATGGCAAAAATCAAATTAAGCTTGAACCGAGATTAGAGGCTGATAGTTTCTGATATTCTGTGCTCTAATTGAACCAATTAATCATATCACAAAAACCCATGAAAGTTTGTTATTAGATTTAAGTGGACAACAATACCAATGACCGACTTAACGCCAGTCATAATATCGCTGAAATATAACACTGTGATGGAAGGGCAATTTGGTCAATATGATTCTCTGCTCAAACTCAACAAAAATACCAAAAATATGTACTGTCTTTGAAAATCATATAAAAAAATTTATATTTTCTGTTTCGGATTCTTTTGTAAATACATTCTTGATATATTACAAAATACCAAAAATATTTTTCATTTTGGTTTTATATATTATTTCAAGTTTGACCAGTTTCAAAAGGTGAAACGAATTTTTAACGTATGTGATTATCGGGATAAAAATCTTCGGTAATTCCTTTTAAGTTAATAAATTCATTATTTAATTCATTTAATTATTTAAAGTTAAAACTAAATAAATCTTAATTAGATGGTTTCTAGCGAACTACATTCCAGTTCGTTATTCTATTTCGCTTCCGCACTCTGTAACCAACCAGTTCTAAGTCGTTATACATATATAACGAATCAAGACATAATCTGAAATTAATTCGTTAAGTCACGGTAACGTATTGGGTGATTCTTTATTTAAACTTTTCAAACGAATCTTTTGATTCGTACAGAGGGTACATTGGGTAGCGTGTAAGGCTACATAAAACTATTACACGAACCGTCCTTTCACTATTCACCATTTTCCTTATACCTAAAGCAACCCTTTTCAAATTTTTCTCCGAATTTTCGACCTTCAAATTTCGACTTTTCAAGACTATCATTGTGTTACTAAGGTATAGACGATCACATCTATGTGATTTTCGTCAAAAATGATGTTGTATTAATAGACTAATTATGTAATTTTCTAGTCTAAGGGTTTTCCGAATGTAAGACCATGATTTATGTATGCTTTAGTGTGTTAATATAGCTTATTTATGATTCATTGTAACCGGAATGTGATTCCGAGACCTTGGGTAGACTTTAATCAACGATCGATTATCGTTTGCTGGGTTGATTGAATGATGATACTGTTGGGATTTTAGGCTCTGTTTAACTTACCGAGTATTCTTATTTATGTCACGGTGTTAAGCCTCAATCTTAATACCATGTGCTTCGTATTGCGATTCCGAATTGGATAAACCTGTGGTTTTGATTACTCAACGATAAGCATGAGCTAATTGAACCTGGTTTTGTCTTGTTGACCGTTGGTGTTCATATTTATTTTGACTTTGACTATGAGAGTCAAACATTGAGTCTAAATTATTGGCCATTCGTTAACTTTAGCGAATTGAAACTCTTACGTGTCCAATTCGTTAAAGATTCACACGAATTGGATTAGAGAATATGTGAGCTAACGAATCAAGTATAGATTTGTCAACTTGGAACGAACTGGAATTCAGTTCGTTATTATTTATAGTTAATTCGCTTGGTCTAATTCGTTAATTTATTTACTTGATAGCGAACAAGTCCATTCGTTATAATTCTGTAACGAATCAACTTGTGTTGCTAACGAATGACATTTCAAAATTAAGTAATTAATTTAATTTATTTATGTAATGTAAATTTACAAATTATTCCAAAGGTCTTCACACGTAGATACATTGATTACACACAAAATTAAATATACAATAGATCATATATAAATACTTGCTATATATTATATCTTCACTCTGCTCATATTTGTTTATTTTTTCAGTAAAATGGCTGATAACATGGAACAAGATCCACAAGTGGATGCACCACAAGATCAATAGGTTCAAGATGCTGATCAACCTGCTGAGGAAGCTCCTTTACTTCCTTATGATCCTCGACACAATGTGTGTGCATTCGTTGATACTGACTTTCCCTATGAGGATGTTTTTGGTGATATGCTGACATTTATACGTCGCTCTCGTATCCATTACGCTGTTACAGCTAATCCCGACACTAGATTCAGCATTGTTCGTCAGTTCTAGAAAACTGCTCAATACGTTGAAGCTGAGAAACATATAGCTGCTGTGGTTAACAACACACCAGTGGTTGTTTCAGATGACACTGTTCGAAGAGTGTTACAATTTGATGACACAATTGATGATCCGAGTGAATTTGACAAAGACCTGATCAAGGGACTGTTTGGACGATTGTTGTATTCTGGCCGTCTTACTGAGTCCATGTATAACAAGGCATATTTGGGTCCTCACTACAAGTACTTACTTCATGTCCTTATTCATTGCCTTGGTGGACGAAAGGGTGGGTTTGACGAATGTCGCATTGCGTTACAATCGGCATTTGTTGCACTTATGTTGAACAAGCGTTACAATTTTTCTGAAATGATCTTCGATCATATGTAAGAAAATTGTATTCCTGGTAAACGACGTGTAAAATTCGTGATGTATCCACGCTTTGTTCAATTGTTTGTCAATGATGCCATCCGGGATTTGGTGCTTGATCCAACTGACTTGAATGATAAAATTAAACTGGATAATATGTCAGCAGATACAATGCGGAGAATGAAACTGTACCGTCAATCTCCTCCTCCTAAATTCAAGAGATTGATTGGTCATCTTGCTAATCCTAATTATGTATGTCCTCCCGAGGATCGCTGGATCCATGATGACTCGGATTCCGAGCGTGAGGGAGGAGAAGGTGGGAATGATGGTGGTGATGATGGTGATAATGGTGGAGATGGTGGTAATGGTGGGAATGGTGATGCAGCTCTTCGTGAGCAACAAGCTGCTGTTGAAGCTGCGTTAGCTGCTACCGTTGCAGCTCAACGTGAAAGGAAACGAAAGGGTAAAGCACCAGCTTCTGAGACTCCATCAAAGAGACGTGTATCAGCTGGAGCTGGTGTAATTATTGGTGTTCCTCCGTCTCGTCGTGCAACTCCTCAACGCCCGGTAGTGCCGCTTACTACTAGTACTCCGGAGATGACCTTGACGACGACGACGGTTCATCATGAGCAGTTAGGTATGATTCCGCAATCAGCTTTAACTGAAATACCATTGCCGCCTGCTTCAGTGTCTACAGTTCCTCTAACACCGTCTATGAGGCCTCCTCCGCCTAGTGATCTCTCATTTATGAGAATTACAACGCCTCAGGGACCAATCCAACCTGTTCATCCATCCTTGTATGCTATGCCACCAAACCGTCAGAAAGACATGCTTTTATATCTTCTGCATTTGTATGAGACCCAGATGTCTGCTGACCGTCAGAATCAAGAACGTTTATTAGAGAATCAAAGACGAATGATGAGTTATATTTCATTTTGTCAAAAGGAGACTAAAGAGCTACGTGTGATTGTTGATCTCAGGGGGTGAAAATGAAGGAGCAAGAGGATCTAATTTTGCAGTTGACTTGCAAAGAGGATGCCTTAAAGAAACTAAAGAATGATGATCAAGATCCTAACGAGTCTGGTGCAGGAGGTGAGCCTAAACAAACGCACGGCTCATCTTCCGGTACTGGTACAAGTGGCGGTTATGATTCGAGTAAACAGACTGTTGAGTATCAGGACTCAACTGCTGTTAAGCCAATTGAAATGATTGAAGCCAACACTGTGATATTTGTAGATGGATCGGGGATGGTTAGAAGTGTGGTAAACAGAAATGAGATTGAGGTTGGTGAGTTTGTTGATAGGTCACTGACACGAGAGCAGTTTGCGATCTTGCTTGGGCTAAATGAAGATGAGATGACTGTGTTAGAGACTGAGCCTGATGCTGAGGTAATAAATGATGATGAGATCCTGAATGATCCTATGGTGGAGTTGAGGACAGACTTTATTTATGAGAACGAGGAAGTTGATATGGAAGATGTGACTGCTGAGGATTACCCTGATCTGTTTCAACACACCAATGTTGATCAGGGTGCTCCTGTATTTAATGAGAAGATTGTGAAAGAAGCAGAAGATCATCTTGAGAAAATGTCCAAAGGGAAGAAAGTTGTTGATACTAGATTTGATTCTCTTGAGAATCCAACTGATGAAGATATTGCCAGCTGGTTCAGACATAAGCAATGTGACACCCGGTAAATTTCTCAATCCTATAAACTAAGTAATCAACCTAATAATTAGGTGATTGTAAATATCGAGCGCCCCATGTTAGTCAGCGCGTGCATTTGTTATGTGCGCCCTGCGCGAGCGCGCCATGTTAGTCAGCGCGTGCATTTGTTATGTGCGCCCTGCGCGAGCGCGCCATGTTAGTCAGCGCGTGCATTTGTTATGTGCGCCCTGCGCGAGCGCGCCATGTTAAGAACCAGCGTGGGCATATGTTATATGCGCCATGCGCGAATGTTTTGGCTTTATGTTTTCATGTACCTTAACGTTATGATGTCTAATGGGTTGACCGTCACGCATGATGCTAAGGCGGGTGCACCCTAAATCGTTTATGCGCGTGCGGAAGAGAACTAACCTCCCCGCATGGCGGGGAACATTGAGAGCTAGTTTGTCTGAAGCTCCAAGATGGAATTGACTTCAACATAACTGATCACTATGTTGAAATACCAAGACCACCTGGAGAATCTACAAATGAAACTCAATGTCCCTGACTGCGAGAAGGTCACGCACCTACCCGCAGCAAAGAAATGTCCTTCACGCAGAAAGCTATGCGCACAAAGTAATACGCGCAGAACACTTAGTCTATTCTCCAGTTGTAAAGAGATTACTCCCGCCCAAAAGGAAACAGTAGCGTGTTTCAGAGATTTTCCACTTTTTACTGTACACTAACAAAAGTACCTGAAAAAGCACACTGTAACACGAAAAGTCAACTGTCAGCCACCCTATTCTCACCAACCCCAGACCTGCATGTCCTGACCAAATCAAATCAAAATCTTTTATCCACTACTCCACTCTTAAATAAATAATAATAATTTCCATACTTTATCATCATTACCCCTAGATATGAAAAGATTACAATCCCCTAAAGCAAGGGATTGTGTTCCCTTGAGTTTGCCTATAAATATGTAACCTAAATTATCACCCAAAACACACTTCAAAGAACTGCAAACTTGCACTAATCCTCTCCCAAGCATCCGTTGTTTTCATTTCCGATCCTGTTACTAGGTAAGCCGAGAATATAACCTTGAGATCTACTTTCCAACCCTTATATTCTCCTATTTCTTGATCTTAATATATATGCTTCTTGTTATTTAATCGTATTCTAGACCTTCAATTCCAAGGCCAACACCAAGAAAACCCGAATCTCGATTTAATCCCTTAACAAGAACCACAGGTGAGTCTCACAGCCCCTATCCTCGCTGTTTTCACTGTTTTTAAACTGTTTTCGGGGCGAGGGACACGTACCTAAGTAATATTTTATCATGGTATACTTACAAGCTATGCAAGCGATTATGTGTTTAAATTATATTTCATGATGAGCAATGCGAACGGTTATCTAAGGTTTTCGATGTGTGTGCGCTAGAACTCGAGTAAGTGATCACTTTACCATTGGAACTCTAAGGGTAGGGACTGCTGGTTTGATCCACCCACTCGTAGGGGTCGCACCTCTTTGCATGGACGAGTGCCTAGTATGGTCATGGGGCAGTACTATGGGTTTGAGCCCGCTCGTAGGGGTCGCACCTCTTTGCATGGACGAGCGCCTTGTTTTCCGGCACAACGTCCGCGCGTAACCCGCGGGACGGAATTATTGATTAGCTCGTAGTGGCAGCGCCACTTTGCATGGACGAGCACATTTTCCTGAAACGTTCGCGCGTAACCCACGGGACGGTATTACTTATTTTAGCTCGTAGTGGCAGCGCCGCTTTGCATAGACGAGCACAGTTCCCAGAAATGTTCGCGCGTAAACCGCGGAACGATTTTATCAGAATATGTTGATAGAACTATGTTTTACCAAGCATGTGTTTTAATGAAGATATCAGAATTATGTTTCAGAATGATTTGTATCAAGATTATGATGCAATACGATTTATCAAGTTACTAAAACTTGTGAACTCACTCAGTTTATACTGATTCGAATGTTTTTACGTGTCTTTCAGGAGATAACTAGGTAGCGCATGGAGTCACACTTAGAGCACCTCACGCTGAACATCTAAAACTAGCTTTTTGGAAGATTTTAGTTCTATCCCTTCGATGCGCGTGGTTGTTCCCGCCGCGCAAGGGGATATGGCGTGGAAATCAACAGTTTTTATACTTGGATGTTTTTATAATTTTTGAACAATGTAATGTATTTGTATTAAACTTTTCATGCGCAATGAAAATCTTTGAATGTTTGCAATGGCCCGTGCTTAATTATCAATCCCCACTCGCGCGCGCCCGGCTGTTTCCGCCGCTCAGGGCCGGGTGTGACAGATTGGTATCAGAGCCCTGGTTATAGCGAACTAGGAAAAGAAGTTTTAACCTAGACTATAACCGTTGGGGAATCACATGAAATACTTTTCAAAGAAAATATTTTCAAAAGAAACTATACACACACTTAGGAACACGGGTCACACAGTGTCTAGTAAATAATGATAACATTATGTGCTCAGAGTACATGCGCTAAGTTTGATATATTTCCATTCTCTTTTAAAGCGAGAATGCCTCCAACTAAAGCCAAAGGAATTACCATGACACCCGAGGAACTCGCGGAAATAATCGCGCAAGCAATCGCAACACATGAGGCCAGCAAGGCCGAATCAAGTCAGGGTCGTCAGAATGAGACCCCAGAACCCGAATCAGGAGCCTTGGACAAAGGATGCTCCTACAAGACATTCATGGCCTGTAAGCCTTGGCCATTCAAGGGTACCGAAGGGGCCATTGGGCTCTACAACTGGATTGACAAGATGGAGACAGTTCTCTCCATTAGCGGATGTAGTGAGAACCAGAAGGTCCTTTACGCGACCTGCATGTTCCAAGAAGCAGCTTCGTCTTGGTGGAAGCTTCAAACGAAAACATTGGGGCGAGAAGTTGCTCTCCACAAGACCTGGGAGGAACTGAAGGAAATGTTGATGAGAAAGTTCTGCTCTCGCGCAGAAATTCAGAACCTACAACAGGAATTCTGGAACCACACCATGGTAGAAACGGATATCGACGCCTACAACAACCGGTTCAACGAGCTTTGCCAGTTGGTGCCAGACATGGCAAACACGGAGGAAAAGAAGATCGAGAGGTATATTTTTGGGTTACCTCCTGTTGTTAGGGTTCCGCTCAACGCCGCAGCGCCTCCAACCTTTGATGAGGCGGGTAGCGCGGGCCATCACCCTTACAAGGGATACGGTCCGTGCGGGTTTGTTAACTACGCGCGGAATCGAGCAGCGAACCTCTGATCCCAAGAGGAAGTGGAACTCTCACCACCGAGGGTCCGACTCCAAGCAGCCACCGTTCAAGAAGCAGGAGAGCGTAAGGGCTTACGCGATCCAAGCCGCGGAGCCATCAAGGAAAGGATACAGCGGGCCTCGCCCATGGTGCAACAAATGCAAGTATCACCACGAGGGTGAATGCGCAAGAATCGAATGCGCCAAATGTGGCAGACCAGGGCACAAGACGATGAATTGCCGTGTCAGAGAAGCTGGAGCAAGCGACAACTGCTACGCATGCGGGAAGCCAGGGCATTTTAGTCGGGATTGCCCGCAAAAGGGAAACCAAGCTCGCGGAAGAGCTTTTGTGATCGGCGCAGGCGAAGCTAAAGAAGAGCCGAATGTGGTAACCGGTACGTTTTTGCTTAACGGACATTTTGCATCTGTCTTATTTGATACTGGCGCTGACCTAAGTTTTATATCTGCTGAGTTTAAAAACTCCCTAGGCTTAGCAACCAGTAGGCTAGACACGCCTTATACTATAGAACTAGCCAATGGTAGGCAGTTATGCGCGAACGAAAGAACTGAAGAATGTGTAATAGTCATGGGAGGTCACGGGTTCAATATTAATTTGTTGCCAATAGACTTGGGAAGTTTTGACATTGTGGTAGGTATGGATTGGTTAGTCGAGAACCACGCGGAAGTTATTTGCCATGAGAAGCAGGTTCGGATCCCACTGTTGAACGGAGAAACCTTGGTAATTCAAGGGGAAAGAAGGGGAGTTGCGACGAAACTGATTTCGTGCCTAAAGGCGCGTAAGTGCCTAAGGAAAGGGTGCTACGCCTTCCTGGCGCATGTCGTAGAGAAGAAAGGAGATGAGCGAAGAATCGAAGACTTACCAGTAGTGCGCGAATTTCCAGAAGTTTTTCCTGAAGATTTGCCCGGATTACCGCCGCCTCGACAAGTCGAGTTTCGTATTGATTTGGTCCCAGGAGCTGCGCCAGTAGCTCGAGCGCCTTATCGACTAGCTCCATCTGAGATGCAAGAGCTATCCAATCAGTTACAGGAACTATTGGATAAGGGTTTCATACGCCCAAGCTTTTCACCTTGGGGAGCTCCAGTACTGTTTGTTAAGAAGAAGGATGGTTCGTTCAGAATGTGTATTGACTACAGGGAGCTGAATAAGCTGACAGTCAAAAATCGGTACCCCTTACCGAGGATTGACGACTTATTTGACCAGTTGCAAGGATCCAGTTATTATTCGAAGATAGATCTACGGTCCGGATACCACCAACTTAGGGTCCATGAGGAAGATGTGTCGAAAACAGCCTTCCGAACTAGATACGGCCATTATGAGTTCTTAGTGATGCCTTTCGGGCTAACTAATGCGCCGGCTGTATTCATGGATCTGATGAACCGCGTATGCAAACCATACTTGGACAAGTTTGTGATTGTGTTTATAGATGATATTCTGATTTACTCTCGGACCAAGGCCGAGCATGAGCAACACCTGAGATTGATTCTGGAATTGTTAAGGAAAGAAAAGTTGTATGCGAAGTTTTCCAAGTGCGAGTTTTGGCTTAGAGAAGTTCATTTTCTCGGTCACGTTGTAAACGAGAAAGGAATACACGTTGATCCTTCCAAAGTCAAGGCCATCGAAAACTGGGAAGCGCCAAAAACCCCAACTGAGGTGAGGCAATTCCTAGGACTAGCTGGCTACTATCGACGCTTCATTGAGAACTTCTCCAAGATAGCTCTACCTCTGACCGCGCTAACTCAGAAAGACAAGAAGTTTGTTTGGGGCGAAAATCAGGAAGCAGCGTTTCAAATGTTGAAACAGAAGTTATGTAGTGCGCCAATTTTGTCTCTGCCCGAAGGGACGAACGACATCGTCGTTTACTGTGACGCTTCACATCAGGGACTCGGATGTGTCCTTATGCAGCGAGACAAAGTCATAGCGTATGCCTCGCGCCAACTCAAGACCAATGAGAAGAACTACACAACGCATGATCTGGAACTTGGAGCGGTTGTCTTCGCGCTAAAGATTTGGCGCCATTACCTCTATGGTACAAAGTGTGTAATCTTTACGGATCACAAGAGCCTTCAACATATATTTGATCAAAAGGATTTAAACATGAGGCAACGAAGATGGGTTGAATTGTTGAACGATTACGATTGTGAAATTAAGTACCACCCTGGAAAGGCGAATGTGGTAGCAGACGCGCTAAGTAGGAAGGAGCGAATAAAAACGCTACGAGTCAAGGCTCTAAGGTTGACCATTCACGCAGATCTCTCTACCCGCATCCGAGACGCTCAGCAAGAAGCCTTGAAACCAGAGTTTGTTAAAAACGAATGCCTTGGGAGTATGATTAAGAGTTTGGAACTTAAAGAGAACGGCAATCTATATTTCGCTAACCGCATATGGGTCCCTCTCAAGGGAGGATTGCGCGAGCAAGTATTAAACGAAGCTCACAAGACGCGGTATTCCGTACATCCTGGCGCAGACAAGATGTACCAAGATGTTAAAGCGCTGTATTGGTGGCCCAATCTTAAAGGCACCATCGCGACGTATGTCAGTAAGTGCCTGACGTGTTCGAAGGTAAAGGCTGAATACCAGAAACCATCAGGGTTGCTTCAACAGCCAGAAATTCCCATGTGGAAGTGGGAACAAATCTCTATGGACTTCATCACCAAACTGCCAAGGACACCTGGGGGTTACGACACGATCTGGGTTATTGTGGATCGGCTAACTAAGTCAGCACACTTCCTGCCGATCAAGGAAACCGATAAGATGGAAAAGTTAGCCCGATTGTATATTCGAGAAGTAGTTTCAAAACATGGAGTCCCAGTGTCCATCATTTCTGATAGAGATAGTCGGTTCACCTCAAGATTTTGGAGATCGTTACAAGGAGCTCTAGGTACTCGCCTTGATATGAGTACAGCTTATCATCCTCAAACGGATGGGCAAAGCGAGCGAACAATCCAGACATTGGAAGATATGCTGCGCGCGTGCGCAATCGATTTCGGTGGTAGCTGGGATACTCATCTCCCATTGGTTGAATTTTCTTACAACAACAGCTATCACACAAGTATCAAGGCTGCGCCGTTCGAAGCTTTGTACGGGCGCAAGTGTAGATCCCCACTGTGCTGGGCTGAGGTGGGTGAAAAGCAAATGACTGGTCCAGAATTGATCCAAGAAACAACAGACAAGATTTTTCAGATAAGGGATCGCCTTAAGACAGCGCGCGATAGACAGAAGAGCTACGCAGATGTGCGAAGGAAACCATTGGAATTTCAAGTAGGGGATAAAGTACTTTTGAAAGTCTCTCCATGGAAAGGAGTCCCCCGTTTCGGCAAGCGAGGAAAGTTGAATCCGCGCTACATTGGACCATTTGAGATCCTGGAAAGGATCGGTCCGGTTGCTTATAAACTCCGTTTACCCGCCGAACTCAGTGGAGTTCATGATACGTTTCATGTGTCCAACCTCAAAAAGTGTTTATCTGATGAAACGTTGATTTTGCCGTTGGAAGAGATTCACATCGACAAACAGCTGCACTTCGTAGAAGAACCTATAGCAGTAACCGATTGGAAGGAACAAAAGTTGCGCAGAAGCAAAATCAAGTTAGTAAAGGTTCAATGGAACTCGAGGCGTGGGCCTGAATTCACTTGGGAAAGAGAAGATCAAATGCGCCAGAAATACCCACACCTCTTTTAGAGCATGGCTTCTGCCAGCAACGTCTCCTAAATTTCGGGACGAAATTCGCTTAACAGGGGGAGAATGTGACACCCGGTAAATTTCTCAATCCTATAAACTAAGTAATCAACCTAATAATTAGGTGATTGTAAATATCGAGCGCGCCATGTTAGTCAGCGCGTGCATTTGTTATGTGCGCCCTGCGCGAGCGCGCCATGTTAGTCAGCGCGTGCATTTGTTATGTGCGCCCTGCGCGAGCGCGCCATGTTAGTCAGCGCGTGCATTTGTTATGTGCGCCCTGCGCGAGCGCGCCATGTTAAGAACCAGCGTGGGCATATGTTATATGCGCCATGCGCGAATGTTTTGGCTTTATGTTTTCATGTACCTTAACGTTATGATGTCTAATGGGTTGACCGTCACGCATGATGCTAAGGCGGGTGCACCCTAAATCGTTTATGCGCGTGCGGAAGGGAACTAACCTCCCCGCATGGCGGGAACATTGAGAGCTAGTTTGTCTGAAGCTCCAAGATGGAATTGACTTCAACATAACTGATCACTATGTTGAAATACCAAGACCACCTGGAGAATCTACAAATGAAACTCAATGTCCCTGACTGCGAGAAGGTCACGCACCTACCCGCAGCAAAGAAATGTCCTTCACGCAGAAAGCTATGCGCACAAAGTAATACGCGCAGAACACTTAGTCTATTCTCCAGTTGTAAAGAGATTACTCCCGCCCAAAAGGAAACAGTAGCGTGTTTCAGAGATTTTCCACTTTTTACTGTACACTAACAAAAGTACCTGAAAAAGCACACTGTAACACGAAAAGTCAACTGTCAGCCACCCTATTCTCACCAACCCCAGACCTGCATGTCCTGACCAAATCAAATCAAAATCTTTTATCCACTACTCCACTCTTAAATAAATAATAATAATTTCCATACTTTATCATCATTACCCCTAGATATGAAAAGATTACAATCCCCTAAAGCAAGGGATTGTGTTCCCTTGAGTTTGCCTATAAATATGTAACCTAAATTATCACCCAAAACACACTTCAAAGAACTGCAAACTTGCACTAATCCTCTCCCAAGCATCCGTTGTTTTCATTTCCGATCCTGTTACTAGGTAAGCCGAGAATATAACCTTGAGATCTACTTTCCAACCCTTATATTCTCCTATTTCTTGATCTTAATATATATGCTTCTTGTTATTTAATCGTATTCTAGACCTTCAATTCCAAGGCCAACACCAAGAAAACCCGAATCTCGATTTAATCCCTTAACAAGAACCACAGGTGAGTCTCACAGCCCCTATCCTCGCTGTTTTCACTGTTTTTAAACTGTTTTCGGGGCGAGGGACACGTACCTAAGTAATATTTTATCATGGTATACTTACAAGCTATGCAAGCGATTATGTGTTTAAATTATATTTCATGATGAGCAATGCGAACGGTTATCTAAGGTTTTCGATGTGTGTGCGCTAGAACTCGAGTAAGTGATCACTTTACCATTGGAACTCTAAGGGTAGGGACTGCTGGTTTGATCCACCCACTCGTAGGGGTCGCACCTCTTTGCATGGACGAGTGCCTAGTATGGTCATGGGGCAGTACTATGGGTTTGAGCCCGCTCGTAGGGGTCGCACCTCTTTGCATGGACGAGCGCCTTGTTTTCCGGCACAACGTCCGCGCGTAACCCGCGGGACGGAATTATTGATTAGCTCGTAGTGGCAGCGCCACTTTGCATGGACGAGCACATTTTCCTGAAACGTTCGCGCGTAACCCGCGGGACGGTATTACTTATTTTAGCTCGTAGTGGCAGCGCCACTTTGCATAGACGAGCACAGTTCCCAGAAATGTTCGCGCGTAAACCGCGGAACGATTTTATCAGAATATGTTGATAGAACTATGTTTTACCAAGCATGTGTTTTAATGAAGATATCAGAATTATGTTTCAGAATGATTTGTATCAAGATTATGATGCAATACGATTTATCAAGTTACTAAAACTTGTGAACTCACTCAGTTTATACTGATTCGAATGTTTTTACGTGTCTTTCAGGAGATAACTAGGTAGCGCATGGAGTCACACTTAGAGCACCTCACGCTGAACATCTAAAACTAGCTTTTTGGAAGATTTTAGTTCTATCCCTTCGATGCGCGTGGTTGTTCCCGCCGCGCAAGGGGATATGGCGTGGAAATCAACAGTTTTTATACTTGGATGTTTTTATAATTTTTAAACAATGTAATGTATTTGTATTAAACTTTTCATGCGCAATGAAAATCTTTGAATGTTTGCAATGGCCCGTGCTTAATTATCAATCCCCACTCGCGCGCGCCCGGCTGTTTCCGCCGCTCAGGGCCGGGTGTGACAAGCAAGCAGGCAAGATTATCAAAGCATACAGATTTGTTGATCAAGAACAGAAAGATGAAGCGATTGCTCGAGCCAAGGCAAATCAGAAGACTTCATTTAAAGCTGTATCAAAGGGGCAAGGTAATATTATTTCTTGGATGTTTGAATATGAACTTAAAGTATGCATTGTCAAATGTGAGAAAGGCATCCAGTACTACGAAAGGATGTCCGATGTTCTTTCATTACCAAGGTGGGACGTACGTACTCTGGCGTATCGTCCTTTCATTAATAGAAGTGGGAATAAACATGCAAGTTGGTTCCATCAACACTTGCTGTTTGAAGTGAACCACGGGTTCAAATTTTTTAAACCACAGATTCCAATCCGCAAGCGTCTCAATGAGATTGACCCAAAGACAGGATGGAAAAAGTTGGTTCTTAAAGTAAAACCGCCAAAGACAATGAAGCGAGTGCTAGTGAAGACATTGAACCAACACATGTCTCTATCCTTCAACCGCTGGTACTACGATAATCGTACTGGCGAGGCCGTCATTGTCTTGGGTAAGGGTTTGAAGACTGAGCTGATTAAGATTATCGACCCGATATGGTTGGTGAATTTAACCGAGACCGACAATGATGTGCTACACAAGAACAAGATTTTGATTGAGCGCCATGAAGACTATGACCTGGCTATGCAATTCCAACACGTTGTGCGTGTTTGTTATGAAAACGAAATTCATAGTTGCAGAGACTGGCAGTCTAATCGCTTCAAGTAATTTAAAGACAAAGAGCTCAAGACGAGGGGGTGTCTGTTAGTGCACGGTTTTGCGTCTCGAGTCTCTGTATTTATCCTTAACGTATTTGTCGTTTTTGTTTAATGTAATAAACAATTATTTATATAGTTAGTTCGTTAATGTATGGTCTAGTTAGCTAAGGTTGTTTAGCGAACTAAGACTTAAGTTTATATCCTCCTGATTCGTTAGAGGATGTTAACGAATCAGGGGACGATTCGTTATAGTTTTATAAGTTTAATTGTATGTAACGAAATGGAAGCTGAGTCGTTACAGCTTGTGTAACGAATCAGTTCCATCTTCCTATTTATAGGTGAACACTGTTCACCAGTTATTTAAGTTTTGAGATAATTAACGAAGTGCTGTCCAATTACTCTCTCTCAATCTTCATATACACTTTAATATTATAAACTACCATTACTGATAATATACATATACAACATACAATCATACGTAATTATGAGCTAGATCCGAGTTAAGGTATTACTCGTATTAACACAGATCCGAGATCTGTTATAGTTATAGATTGATTTCAAGGGTTCTAACAATAGTCACGAATAAAATGAATTTTAATATCGATGTTCTTGGTTTTGGAGTGTTGAACAGGATTTTTCACAATGGCAATGGCCGCATCATTATCACAAAAAATAGGAGTGTCAAGAAATTCCAAACCGTAATCCAGCAGTTAGTTTTGCATCCAGATAATCTGAGAGCAGCAAGCAGATGCCGCAACATACTCCGCTTCGGCAGTCGAAGTAGATACCGTCTGTTGTTTCTTGCACTGCCATGAAATGAGACGGTCTCCTAGGAATTGGCAACCAGTTGATGTGGATTTCCTGTCAATGTCATCTCCACCATAATTTCTATCAGCAAAAGCATAAAGATCAAATTCTGATTGTTTGGGATACCAAAGCTCTAACTTTGGTTGTCCCTTCAGATATCTAAAAATACGTTTAACAACAATTAAATGAGAGAGTTTAGGATTAGCCTGAAACCGAGCACACTGGCAGATTGCAAACAAAATGTCAGGACGACTTGCTGTTAGATACATCAGAGACCCGATCATCGATCTGTAGTATGTTTGATCTACGGGACTCCCATCAGGGTCTGAGGACAGCAATGGTCTTTTCGCCATGGGAGTGTTGGCACTCTTTGAATCTTAAAACTCGAACTTTACTAACATATCCTCAACGTACTTTCCTTGATGTAGTAAAATTCCTTCTAAGCCTTGACGAACCTGTAACCCTAGAAATGTAGTCATCTCACCCAACGAACTCATTTCAAACCTCTTCTTTATTACACCCTCAAATTCGGTACACAACTCAGTGCTGGTGGATCTAAAAATGATGTCATCAACATAAATCTGGACAAGAATCAAATCTTTTCCTACAGTTTCCGGAACAAGGTTTGATCGATGGTTCCACGCTTGTATCCATGGTCAAGAAGATGCTTGGTCAACGTAGCGTACCATGCTCGAAGAGCTTGATGTAACCCATACAAAGCCTTGTCTAGTCTGTAAACGTGATCTGGTTTCATGGAGTTAACAAAACCTGGTGGCTAATCAACATAAATCTCCTCTTTGACTTCACCATACAGAAACGCAGTCTTGACGTCCATCTGATACCTGTGAAACCCATGAATGAAGCATATGCCAGAAAAATTCGAATAGCCTCAAGTCTGGCCACTGGGGCGTAGACTTCAGTGTAATCTAACCCCTCAACCTGACAAAAACCCCGAACCACCAATCGTGCCTTATTACGAACAATAACCCCGGTGTTATCTTGCTTGTTTCTGAAAACCCATCTAGTATCAAGAGCTTTCTTTCCTTCTGGCAGTTTAACCAATATCCAGACCTTTAACTTATCAAACTGATTCAATTCTTCATGCATAGCATCAACCCAACTTGGTTCTTGAAGAGCCATTTCTACATTTTTAGGTTCAATTTTAGAGATGAAACACGAAAACATACAATTGTTTATGTGTCCTGTTTGGCTTCTGGTGGACACTCCCGCTTAAAATGGACCTATGATATTTTCAATTGGATGATCTTTCTGAATTCTTGATGGAATTAACTGATCAGAGACATCACCGGTAGATTGCATATTTGACAAGTTCTCAATATCATCAACAAGAGAGTTTTTCCATCCAGATGTCGCCGTGCTGTGAGAGTACGAGGTGCTGGCGACATATTCATTTGTAATGTCATCGGGAAAAAAAGTGCTCCCAAAGATCTGACGAATAGAACTATCCCTTTCAACATCAGTTGCATTTTCAGTCGTGTTTGGCGAGCATTCTGGTTCTGGAGTTTTGTTGGACTGATTGTCAGTGGCAGGTGAAGCATTATTCAATTCTGCAACATCATCATCAATCAGTGGAGAAATATGAGATACAGTCTGTGGATTTTCCTTTGCAACTTCCACTATGGGATCACATGGGGGTTCGGTGTTGATGACTGGAAACACATTGAATGGTTTGAAAAGTTCATTGTAATCAAATAACCAATCGGGACTGACACGAGCATCAGTCTCATTTTTTTCCAGCCAACGAACCTCATAAGACTCTAAAATCTGCTTGGTGGACTTGTTGTAGACCCTGTATGCTGTATTTCCCGCATACCCAACAAAGTAACACTCATCGGCTGCAGCCCCAAACTTTAGAGTAGTCTCGAGATTCAGTAAAGTGCACGGACAACCAAAGTCTCTGAAGTGTGCAACAGTGGGTTGATGACCGGAAACAATCTCATATGGTGTCTTCATCTTGGACTTGTTGATTATCACCCGATTTTGAACATAACAAGCCGTGTTAACAGCTTTAGCCCAAAAGAACAGTGGCAGTTTGGAGTCACACAACATTGTTCTTGCAGCTTCGATAAGAGTTCTGTTTCTTCTTTTAGCTACACCATTTTGTTGATGTGTCCGTGGGGTGCTGTATTGACGGAGCACCCCCTTTTCTGAACAGAAATGATTCAAAGCTGCATTCTTGAACTCTGTTCTATTGTCACAACGGATTCCCTTCAGTTTTAGATTTAGTTGATTTTCCATGAGCACAACGAACTTCATGATTAGATCTGCAGTTTCACTCTT
The DNA here is from genome assembly GCF_021521415.1 of Bidens hawaiensis. Classification (NCBI taxonomy): domain Eukaryota; kingdom Viridiplantae; phylum Streptophyta; class Magnoliopsida; order Asterales; family Asteraceae; genus Bidens; species Bidens hawaiensis. The sequence continues at coordinate 26,947 of NW_027506413.1, read as the reverse complement.
ATTTGACAAGAAAAATACCCATGTAAAACGTGAGTAATCATCAGTAATAACGAGACAATAAGAGCTACGAGACAGACTTAAAACATGAACTGGCCCGAAAAGATCCATATGAAGTAGTTGTAAAACAGACGAGATGGTATTAATCAATTTTGGCTTGTGAGTTTTTCGATGATGTATACCCAAAGCACAAGCCACACATTTTTCAACAGTCACAAAATCCTTGATTCCACGCACTAAATTATTTTATCAAGACGATTTAGATTTTTTGTATTAGCATGACCAAGGCGACGATGACAAAGCATCGCATTATGTTCTGACACTTTTGAAAACAAACATGTTATTTCTTCAGGAACATTTTTGTTCATGTCGATCACATAAGCATTATCTTTTCGTTGTGATCGAACAAGAATCCAGTCTTCTGGTATAATTATACCAGGTTACAGAATTAAGCACTCATTTTTAGTAAAATGAGTTGAAAATTCTTTGTCACAAATTTGTGACACGCTCAAAAGGCTATGCTTCAATTCTGGAACAAAATTAACATTTTCAAACTTTAAAACACCGTTACTTACAGTACCCTTTTGAGTGATCTTTCCTTTCTCTCCTCCCGCAAAGGACACATACCCACCATTGAATGTTTGAATGTTGTGCAACTGGGTAATGTCTCCTGTCATGTGCCTGGAACAGCCACTATCAACATACCAAGGTCTGATGATATTCCTTCATAGCTGTCCCTGCACAAAGCGCGGGATTAGTTAGTTTTTGGTACCCAGTCCATACTTACACTGGGTGACCCTGACTCATCTACGGTTGTCACAGATTGCCATGACATATCCTTTTGATCATCAAAAATGGAATGAGTTGACACTTTCGCCGGAGATTTAGGCAACCATTTATGTCTGTATGATTTGGAATTATAGGTACGAATGGTTGTCATAATCACCGGTGTTTTAGATGTAGATGGAGAAGAAACAGTCTTCTTTTCCTGTTTAGCCTTAGGTGCTGTTTGTTTTTCATCAAAAGCACTTCTCCACCTCTTTTGTCTGCGCCGTGCAGACCACACGCAGACTTTGGACTCTGCAGTGTGTTTGTTTTTCCGAAGATGTTTCATTAAAAAACGTCTGCGCGTGCTCTTCTCCTAGAAGTGTTGCCCCTATCACTTCTCACTTCTTCACCTCTTTCTTCTCTTCTTTTTTTTCATTATCAACAACACAAAACACATACCACAGACTCCACCCTCTTCCTTCTCCACGCCAACCCTACTATACCTCCTCCACCACCGGCGGGCTTCCTTCTCCACCGCCGCCGGCTATCTCCGTCGCCGCCGCCAACGATCCAAGCCTCTCTCTCTCTCCAAAGATCCGCCTCTCTCTCTCTCAAACGATTTCAGCTCTCTCTCTTTCTTTCCAACACAGATCCGTCACGTCTCTCTCTCCAACAGGTTATCTAATTATATAATATTTTTTATCTGATTTTCGATTCAATAGGTTTGATTAAAGCGTGACTTGTGACTGGAAATGGTTCTAGTGGTAAATTAAAAGGATTCGACTTCCTATTCGATAATTCAAGTTGTGAGGGATCGATCAGATGATGAAATAAGGGAATCGATCATATATTCTAACAGGTCACGTGGGTTTGGGTAAAATATTGTGAAGGTCAAAACGGGCATTGTTGGGTCTACGTGAACATATTATGCAAACTTTAATTTTGGAATAAAGACGCAGGCTCAAAAGGCAATGCTACATTCCAAGGTGGATTGTGAAAAGATTGGTTATGGTAGACATATTCGATAATTCAAGTTGTGAGGGATCGATCAGATGATGAAATAAGGGAATCAATCATATATTCTAACAGGTCACGTGGGTTTGGGTAAAATATTGTGCAGGTCAAAACGGGCATTGTCGGGTCAACGTGAACATATTATGCAAACTTTAATTTTGGAATAAAGACGAAGGCTCAAAAGGCAATGCTACATTCCAAGGTGGATTGTGAAAAGATTGGTTATGGTAGATATATGTGCCCTTGGATCAGTGGACTGCATAGTTGACTTTTTAGTACTACTCATTTGTGAGTCAAATAAGATTAAAACAAATGGAAGTGAACAAAATAGTTAAAGTTGACTGAAAATTCATATATGATCTTGTAGCTAAAGTTATTGATTTTTGGGTGTTAATGGGTACTCAAGTTGTCCTTGATATTGATCAAAACAACTAATGTTGTCAAACTTTTTTTTGCAAGCCTAATACAATACGGTGAGCATTTCGGATGATTACTAGGGATCGTGTAAACTGTGGTATTGTAATCAAGCTTGGAAGAGCTTGAAGTGGGCCAAATACAATGATACTAAAGATCTGGATATACGTTGGTTTGTATTTGATAATAGGAAAGTTAATAAATGTAACCAAGATGTTGCATATTCTGCATTTTGATTTTCATTGTTAAAGTTTTTTGTTAATTTTTAAAGTTTTTTGTTAATTTTGTTAGATTGTTATTATTTTGAAGACATTTTTTATTTAAATTTCAGTTTATTTTAGCAGTCTGCAGATGTTAAAAAACAAACAGTCTTTTTGTTGCAGACTGCAGAGGTTTGATCCACCTCTTTTGCTACAGATGTCTGCAGATGTGGTCCGCAGACTGCAGACGTTTTACCTCTGAAAAAAAACAAACAACACCTTAGTGTTCATGTGAGAATTTGAACTTGGATCACCATTTCTGACTTTTCTGTTAGACATGTTAGATTTGGTCTCATGAGGACTAAACCTGCCAGATTTGTTTCTATTCCAATCATCGTCAAAGGAACTAGCTTGATAATGCCTGAATCCTTTCCTGTAAGCATTGTGGGGCATGTATGGCATATTCCTTTGATAAAATCCGTAGTAAGGAACATACGGACGATGTGGACAATTTCTGGCAATATGGCAAGGAGTGCCACATTTAAAATAAGTTTGACGTTTTATCAAAAAATCATTTTTGGCAACTCCTTGTCTGGACTGACTGTGTGGACCAGTCTGCTTAAGTTCGCTAGAACTCCTGTTTTCCTTTTTGAACTTATCACCTTGTTTGTCATTAGAGCATCCCTCTTTGACAAATTTAGGTGTAACATATTTTTTGTTTGATGTTTTTGAAACTTCTGAATTTTTAGTTTTATTAGAAACCACATTAATAGAGTTCAAAGTTTCAACCGAATCAACCACACAAGAATCCTTGCTCTTTAAAACAGAGCCCACACAAACAGTCGGAATAACAGAATTCAAAACATGAAGTTTCAAAGAAACATCAGAATAGTATTATTATCAAAATCAAAACACGGGTCGTCATCCTCATCAGTCCACTCCTTCACAATTACTTTTTCTGCACATGAAGTAGATATATTAGAATCGTTCATATTTGAAGTAGACGGACCAGCACTCGCAGAACTGGTCCCATTACCTTTGTCTTGTTTACCATACTTCATGTCCTTTATCTTTTCCTCCTGTTCATTGGTGACAGGAGTAAGAACATAATTATGATTATAAGGAGGGGGAATTTGACTGAATCCTATTCCCTCACCTTCATTTTCTTTCCACCACAGTTGATTTTCAATCATTGAGTTGACAACCTTACTGGAGCCATCAAATTTTTTAAAATTAAATTCAGCCTTTTCAAATTTGCTAGTTAGATTTGAAATTTCTAACTTGAGGCTTCCAGTTTGGCAGTTAACTCAGCGATTTCTTGTTTAGCATCAAGATGGTGACAGCTCTTTATGCTAAAATCAGACTTAAGTTTTTTAAAATCCTTGTTAAGAGATTCTATTTTGTCTAGAAAGCCCTTTTCATTTTTCTTAAGTTTAAAATTCTCTGATTTTATTCTCTCCATATCTCTACTTAGACTGTCATTATGAAGCTTATACATTTCTATTTTCTCACCACAATTTAAAGAACATGGTTGAAAACGTACCTCAGATGAATCCGGAGAGGTGAACGCCATGTATGCGAACTAGAGTTCCTTGACCTTCTCCTCAGCAGTGTTTTCTTCTTCAGAGTCTTCAATAGTTGCGAAATTTTCAGTTTGATTTCCAATGTTAACCGCAACCATCTGACCTTCCCAAGAGAACGTTTGAGCAACCATAGCTCTTTCACCATTACTCGAACTACCTCCACCCTCACCACGAGAATTACCAACTAGAACTAATGCCCTTTCTGTATTTCCATCCTTAGCTGGATTAGTACATTCACGAGCAAAGTGACCCGGCTCGTGACAATTGTAGCACCTGAGAGTCTCCTTGTTAAAACCCACCTTTTGGTTATTAGGCATGTTCCAATTGTTTCTACCCGTCCTTTTAGTAAACTTCTTTGCACGGAAAACTGCCATAGCAATCTGCCACGAGATGTCCATTTCTTCAACATCATCGGGATGAATTTGATCTAGTTCAGCAGCAACCACAGGTTGAACCAAATCACCGGCCAGAAAAGCATGATAACAATTCATAAATCCCGTCATTAGAGCTATATTCTCTTGAGTTTCTTTTGGTATTGTGGGAATCTGGCTGAAATTCTGATTTGGGGTAATTTACCGGAATCATTAGTAGACTGATTTGTGGATTGACCAGACTTGGTGAAGAATGCTGGAGCTGGATTGGGTGAATTTGATGATGACAATTGACCTAGAGTGGATGAGAACATCTGGAAATTTCCATGTGGTGGGTGTTGAGTACGCTTGAATAGTGAGAAGCTATCTTGAGACATAAGAGCACTGTTAGAAGCAACATTATATCCCGCAGCACTGTAAGAACTAGCGTGATTTATTACCCGCTGTTTATCATCCATATCACAGGCTTTAATAGTGGCTATCATTTCAGTCATGCTCATCCTGTTAAGATCCTTGGTCTTTTTGATAACCGCAACATTCATGTCCCAATTTTTTGGTAAAGAGTTCACCAACTTGTTGTTAATTTATGAGGTTTGCAGAAAAATTCCTGCAATTCTCATTTCAGTCACAAGTGATATAAACCTTTGAAGTTGGGATTCCAATGTCTCTCCCAAAACATGATTAAACATATTAATTTTTTTTCGCAGGAGGTCTTGGCGACTTCTCTTAATATCTTCACTTCCCTCATAAACTTCTATCAGTGCCGCCCACAACTCTTTAGTAGACTGGAGTTCTCTAAACTGAAGAGCAATCTCAGGTGAGAGTGCCATGGTTAGAGTGGAAAGAGTTTCTCATCTTCTTTAACTTTAGCAAAGTCATCATCATCATATAGAGCAACCGGCTTCACAAGAACCTCGTTTGAACCATCCCTTTGATAGGTGATCCTTTGAGGTCCCCTCACAATGCTTTTCCAAATTTTTGAATCTTTCATCTTGGCATAGTGTTCGAAACAGAATTTCCATTCACTGAACCCCTCATGGGACAATAAACGGGGTATACGAGTGGCAGTTCCCATAATGGAGTCAAGTCTGATGAAGTGACGAGTTGGTTGAGTTATTAGTGTTAGTTAATTGGGCCATTTCAATTTAGTCAAATTAAATTAAGTCCAACTTAAAGAACCAAGCTTAAGTCCAAGTTTAAGTATGACAGGCCCAAAGCAGTAGCTGGGTCCGAGGAGAAATCAGACTGGCTGACCGAAAGCTAAGGCTTTGACCAATTTGTCCGAAATCACTAAGCGTTGACCGAGAACTTCAAGAGTTGACCGAGAACTAACTTTTTGACCAATTCTTTAACCGAGAACTCAAAATGTTGACCGAGAACACAAGAGTTGACCAGAAAAATGACCGAGAACCACTCTTGGCCAAAAACTACCAGTTGCCGAGAACAAGCAATCACCGAATACAATACTCAGCCGAGAATTAATGGTTATCGAGTACTACAGTGGCTGAAAACAAAAAAATCTTCAACTAACTTGTAACAAACTCCCGAGAAAGTAGGATTTTGATTGTTTCCAAACCAATTCAATCTGTTCACAAAAAAAAACTTTCTTCCTTCTTCTCCGGTCACTGTTTCACCGGGAAAAGTTATGACCACCATAGATGTTATTCTCGAATTGTTGATATCACAAAAACGAGCCTGAAAAGGTTTAAGGCTCTGATACCAATTGTAAGTCCCGAATCTGGATCACTACAATTATGATATCAATATGACAAGTATAGGTGCGGAATACCTATACTTGGTGATTCAAGAACACGATATGACAATAAAGAGTAACACAGAATTCTTTCAAAACACACGTATATTATTGAATACGTCGGGTGCTTATGCACTTACAATACTTGATCACCGAATGACTAGGAATGAACAACCTTAACCCTATACATGATAACATCTATATATAGGGACATCACCAACCTAGCCGGTCCAAACTAACAAAGGCCCACCGAGAACACATAAGTGTTCTCGGTTCATATACAAACCCAAAACCCAAGCCCAAACAAAACAGAACTAAATACAAACTAAGCTCAAACCACATAAACTAGGCCCAACATACATAATCTGGATTCACCAGATAACCAATCAAACGTTTGGTCCTAGGTGTATCATTCAGATAGATCTTCATCCATCATACATTATCAACTGACATATGCTCAAGCGGCATCACATCATTCACAACAGTTTGATCGATAACCAGATTAGGAATCAAATCTTCAATAATTAACTGGCTGAACCGAGGATACATTAAAAACTTCTTTCGTTGGACCACCGTAAGGCATTGTTCCTCAAGGTGATAGAAAATCATCTATGAGAAGTTGAATGGCTTGTTCAGTATCAATGCGACAAACGCCGATTGTAGCATAATCCGGCATTCATCGAAACCACCTTTACGACCTCCTAAGCAATGGATTAGTACATGCAATAAATACTTGTAAGTTGGGCACAATCCATTTTTGTTATACATGGATGCTTCAATGTCACCACCATAGAATACTCTACGAAACAAACCCTTGATCAACCTTTTATCAAACTCACACGGATGATCAATAGTATCTCCAAACCGAAGCACTCGTCGGATCACATCAGTATCAACAGTGATAGGCGTTTGGTTGATTGTAGCTTCAATATGGTTTTCAACTTCAACATACTTGGCCGTATTCCAGAATTGACGTATAATGCTTAGATAAACTTTCGGCCGAGCAGTCACAGCAAAGAGTATAATTGAACGTCTAATAAACGTTAGTAGATCCCCAAATACATCTTCATCGGCAAAATTCATACCGAAAAAAGCACAGATATTATGCTTTTTGTCGTACAGAAGCATCGGTACCTGTTGTTGTTGTTGTTGTTGCTGTTGTCGTTGATCAGCAACCGGGGGATCTTGTTCCATGTTATCTGCCATAATACTGTATATACATAGTATAAAATTAGTAATAATAAACATAATACTTAGGTAATATATATATATATATATATATAGTTAAAAGATTACAATTAAACCAATTTATAAATACTTTTAATTTAAAAATATAATAATTATGTCATTCGTTAACGAATGACAAAACAGCTACTTCGCTATCAAGTAAATGGTTAACGAATTGGGACTAACGAATTACTATTAAAACTTAAAGAATAAAAGTCTAATTCGTTATAAATAACGAATGCAAATCTGATTCATTTTAAATATTAAGTCTTTATCATGATTCGTGTGAATTGCGTAACGAATTGGACACGAATAAGTTCCAATTCGTTAAGCATTACGAATGGCCAATTTAGCTTAATGTTTGACTAAATTGGTCAAGGTCAAAATTACCAAGAACCTAAACAGTCAACTTTGCAATCCGAAATCGAAACAAAGATAATCAACAACACAAGACCAAATCAATGATCACAATGGATCTCCGAATCATATTGTGATTACAATGGCATCAATATGATGTTTCAAAACATGAAGTAAAATGGTTAAATTAAGGTTTTAGAAAACCTCGAAAACCCGATAACTTAATCAAGCAATTAAACTATCAAATATGCATCAAATTTGACGAAATGTAGCACGTTATGATCGTCTATACCTTAGTAACACGAAGATATAAACAAAACACCGAAAAACGAAGGTCAAAAATTCTGGAAATTTTGAGCAGAGTAACAGTATGATTAGAGAAGAAGACAGTGAATAGTGATACGAATCGTTTTCACGCGTCCCTATATAGACTGACACAGTACTAATTCCAATGTAACGAATCGTCTGATTCGTTTGAATTTTGAATTAACGAATCAGGCGATTCGTTATCTTAAGTTAACACGTGGCATAACGAATTAAAAAGTGATTCGTTAAAAATCTTAACGAATTAATAGCCATTCGTTACAGAGTGACGGAAGCGAATTAATCTTAACGAATTAGAACTCAATTCGTTATAAATGGCTTTAATTCGTTATTTTAACAAATCAAAGTTAACGAATTACATTATTTAATTTTAATTTAAATAAATAAATGAATTAAATCAGTTAAATTAAATATTAATTAAATAATAAAACCAATTAACTTAAATCAATCACCGAGAACCCATATGTCGATGAGTGAATACCTTAACGTGTTTTACACTTTGAAACACTTAACTTAAAGAAAAATAAATAATATGTAAAATGAAAAAGCAAAATCTTTTTGGTATTTTGAAATTTTCAAATAAAAATATATACTAGAAAAATATCCGAAAACTAAAATGTAAAACAGGAAAATATATTTGGGTTTTTGTAAGAGTTTTCAAAAGCAGTACATATTTTTGGATTTTTTTTGAGTTTGAGCAGAGAATCATATTGACTAGATTGTCCTTCCATCACAGTTTTATATTTCAGCAATATTGTGACTGGCGTTAAGTCAGTCATTGATATTGTTGTCCACTTAAATCTTATAACAAACTTTCAAGTGTTTTTGTGATATGATTTATGGTTCAATTAAAACACAGAATATATGAAACTATCAGCCTCTAATCTCGGTTCAAGCTTAATTTGATTTTTGCCATATCACCCCAACTTGACTTAAACCATTATAATGCTGATCAAATTTTGAAAATTTTATTATCTTTGAGCAATGCATCAAGTTTCCTTTACTGTGAGTGAGTATGCACGAGTCCATCTGTCGGCTTACATACATTGTATCCCCTGGGGTCCGTTTCTTATTGGTATTGAGACGCGCGCAAGGGAGGAACAAATGTATGACTAACAGCGGATTTTGATCAAGTCAGTAATTTAGATTGTACAAAGTACAGCAGTGATCAAGTTTAATGACTTTGGGATTGCTCTTAAAGCGAATGAAATATTCATGCATATGAATACCCAGATGATTAAGCCGCATTAAGACTCACAGTGTCAAAAACCTTAACGCTTGTTATTTGCTTTATTTTATTTTTGGGTGATCAAACAAGTATAAGGCTTGAGTATGACAGGTTATTACATTTCTGCCATCCTCATCGAGATTTTTGTTAGATACTAACACCTCTTTCAATTTGGCATTTCTTTATGTTTATATCACATACTTAACTCTAACAGTTTGTTTAAGACCTACCAATGCACCAATGCAATTAAGCACTCAGTCTTTTAAGCTTATTTCTTGCTGGATTTGGGGTCAAAACAATCAATGTACAATCATTTTCTCTTTTTGCTTCAAAAACTCAAAAATTTTGAAGAGCATAAAAGAAAATGAATTTAATCGCCCTAGTTACATTAAGTCTATAAATTAATGGCTGTTCTATCAATTCAACAAGTGAATAATAGGACCAAGACATGTAAGCATGCTCCACAAACTTAAATAACTGACATAATTTTTAGCGAGAAAATAAAGTAAAAAACGCATAATGAACGCCCCAACTACTTTTCATTATCAGGTAAATGGCAATCCTAAACATTTACGAGTAAATATCAGGACCAAACATATACGAGTACATGTCCTTCAAATACGAGTAATTGACATACTTTCCAGCGAACATATGCAAAAATCTTTTTGGTTTTTCTCTATACATACATAAAACACAATCTTTTTGTCTTTTTCGATTTTCTTATAAACAAAAACTTCCCAATATTTTTGGATTTTTGGATTTCGTTTTTGTACAAACTGAAAATACAATATTTTTGGTTTTTCAAAATTTTCAAATGTTTTTGATTTTTTTTTAAATATTTAAAAATAATGACAAGAAAACACAATATTTTTGATTTTTCTTAATTTTTCAAATGTTTTTGGATTTTAAAATTTGTAATGTTTTTGGATTTTATCTATACACACAAAAAACACAATATTTTTGTATTTTCTATTTTCACCCCCTAAAACCCAAAACCAAAATAAATTTTAAAAGTAAAAAATAAACAGAAAAGAAAGATAGTTATCCTTGTTTCAGGATATCAGCAAGGTTCTTCAATCCATTTAAACCAAGCAAAAATTGAAATCGAGTTTTATCAAAGGCTTTGGTAAATAGATCGGCGTTCTGAAAATCAGTATGTACTTTATCAAAGTCGATTAATTTCTTTTCAAAACAATCTTGTATGAAATGATATCGAATTTCGATATGTTTCGTTTTAGAGTGTGGTACGGGATTCTTGGTGATACTTATGGCAGTAGAGTTATCAATCAAAATAGGAGTAGTAAGAAATTTCAAACCATAGTCGCGCAGATGTTGTTGAATCCACAAAACCTGGGAATAGCAACTCGAGGCTGCAACATATTTTGCCTCAGCGGTTGAAGTAGAGACCGTCGTTTGCTTTTTACACTGCCAGGAAACAAGCCGGTTTCCTAAGAATTGACACCCTGCCGTAGTTGATTTGAAGTTGATCTTGCAACCTCCGTAGTCCGAGTCTGAAAAGGCAGTAAGCTCAAAATTATCGTCCTTGGGGTACCATAACCCGATGTCTGGATTTCCCCTCAGATACTGAAGAATTCGCTTGACTGCAGCTAGGTGAGTCACTCGTGGACTTGCTTGAAATCTAGCACAAAGACAAACATCAAACATATTGTCGGGGCGAGAAGCCGTTAGATACATTAAAGATCCGATCATAGCACGATAGAGGGTAGGATCAACGGTATCCTCCAATTCATCCGGTGATAAATTGTGACCCACTGGGAGAGGAGTTGAAGGGATTTTTCTGGCAGATATCTTGAATCGGCTCAAGAAATCGTTCACATATTTGGTCTGGTGAATAAAGATTCCTTTCACAGACTGGTGAACTTGCAACCCTAGAAAGAAATTCATCTCTCCCATCGAGCTCATCTCGTAATTTGTTTGCATTGACTTCTCGAACTCCTTACATAACGTATCGTTTATAGACCCAAAGATAATGTCGTAGACATAAATCTGAACTAGGAGAAGATAATCACCAACAGTCTTATGAAATAAAGTGAAGTCGATAGTCCCTCGCTTGAATCCGTTATCAGTCAGATGGTCGGCAAGCGTGCCATACCAAGCTCTCGGGGCTTGATGTAGACCATACAGGGCCTTGTTTAATCGGTAAACTTGGTCCTGATAATCAGGATATTCAAAGCCATGAGGCTGTAAAAAAAACACTTCCTTGTGTAGTTAACCATTGAGAAAAGCACTTTTAACATCCATTTGATAGACCTTGATATTCTTATAAGCAGCATACGCCAGAAAGATTCGAATAGACTCCAATCTTGCAACCAGAGCATATACTTCAGTGTAGTCAATACCCTCTTGCTGATGGAAACCTTGCACCACTAAACGTGCCTTGTTCCTCACGATCACCCCACGATTCTCTTTCTTACATTTAAATACCCACTTAGTCGGAATAGCTTTATTAAATCTAGCGGGTTTGTCGATTAGAACCCAAACACCCAAACATGCAAATTGCTATAATTCTTCTTGCATAGCTTCTACCCAAGAAGGATCTTGAAGTGCCAAACGAGGCATCGTTTGCTCAACTTGGGATAGAAAGTAAGTGAATTTAGCAACATTTACAATTCCAAAAGAATGTAAATCTGCATAATCACACAACACGTGATTCTCACTTGACGAAGCAACTTGATGACGTGTTTGAACGCCCACATCAAGTTCTCCAATGATGTTTTCCAGTGGATGATAATTATGAATCCAAAGAGTGGGATTCTCAGGAACAACAACATTTTCAAATAAGTTAGTTTAATGTTCTCCAAGCTCAGGAGATGAAACATCACTGTCAAGTTCAATAACCTGATCATCAGCTTGATTATCATCAGAAGAAGTAGACACATTATCAAAAGCAGTTGGAGAAGCATCACACGGATCTTCAGTTGGAGGAGTAGTTGGAGCTTCAACATCATTAGAACTTGAAAATCTTGGAATGGCCAAATGATCTTCAAAGTATGCTCGAACCAGGTCTTCATCTAGGTGCTCAGTTGATGGAGTAAATGAATTAAATAATCCATCATAATCAAACATCCAGTCAGGACATTTCCCTTGAGGAGGTGTGGTGTACTTCTGACAGTCCACATGGTACCATCCCTCAACACAACCAGAAGTGAAATTAAATACTCTTTTCTTTGGAGAAGCATACCCCAAGAAATATCCTTCGATGGCTTTTTCTTCAAAGTTACCCACATCCTTCTTCAACATCGTACAAGGACACCCAAATGGTTCCAAGTACTTTAAATTAGGCTTTCGATTTTTTAAAAGCTCATAACTTGTCTTCTTGAGTCGTTTAACAGTTAGAACCCGATTAAGCGTATAACAAGTTGTATTCACCGCCTCATTCCAGAATTGGACGGGAAGCTTAGAATCAGCAAGCATAGTTCTAGCAGCTTCAATCAAAGTTCTATTCTTCCTTTCAGCAACACCGTTCTGTTGTGGTACATAAGGTGCACTATATTCTCGGTGAATTCCCTTTTGAACGCAAAAGAAATCCAATATAGTGTTTTTAAATTCAGTACCATTATCACTTCGAATTCTCCTCACTTTTTGCTTGTACAGTGATTCGATCTTAGTGATTAAGTTTTGTACCAGAACAGGTGTTTGATCTTTTGAACTCATAAATAAAACCCATGAGTATCATGAATAATCATCGGTAACAACAAGACAATACCAGTCTCCAGAGATACTAGCCCGATTCACAGGACCAAAAAGATCCATATGAAGTCGTTCAAGAGGAGTATCAATGGAATTCAATAACTTAGAAGGATGTGACTTTTTCTTCTGCTTGCCTTTCTTGCACGCAACACAATGGTCAGATAATTTAAATTTCTTCAATGAAACACCCTCAACTAAGTCATTCACCATTAAATAATTAATCTTTCGAACATGAATGTGACACATTCTACGATGCCATAGAATAGAATCCTTCTCTGTTGCTTTAGAGACAAAACATGTTTCGATAGATGTTGATACTTTATAATTCATATTTAAGACATAAATATCATTTGATCGAGGTGATCGCATGACAACCATGTCTTCGGGAATCACGTATCCCGGTTTCAAAATCGGACACTCTTTATCGGTAAATACCGTGGTGTACTTCTTGTCACAAATTTGCGACACATTCAATAAATTATGGTCCCCCTTGTCACAGTAATTGACTTTTTCAAACGTAATGTGACCATTTGAAACTTCACCCTCTTGTGTTATCATGCCCCCCAGAATCCCAGAAAACGCCACATATCCCCCTTGAATATTTCTCACATTTGTTAAGAAGTCGAGATTTCCAGTGATATGACGAGAACATCCACTGTCCATTATACAGTTTTCACCAGACACGGTCTTGGATGTACCCTACACACAAAGTAAAAGTGATTAGTTCAAAAAGGCAGCCCAGGCCTCAATCTTGGGCACCTTTTGAATTTCTCTTGGAATATTAACTTGAACATAATTCAACTGTTGTTCAGCAACTTGAGAATAAGTTACCGGCTTCTTAGACTTTCGTCTTAGATAAGCAGCTTGAACGACATTTGAGTTCACGTTCTTGCATATAGGCTCAGTTGGAACAAACTTTGGTTTCACTTGACCATGTGTTTCGTTCACATGAATTACCTTACGTGGATTCACGTTTGAAAACATGATGTGAGTATCATCATCACACGAAACAGGCGGTTTCAAAATCTCCTTTATCAAAGGAACCGGTTTCGAATGGTCCTTGACAAACGGATGAAGGTTCTGAGATTTCTTCTGGCCACAGTTTCTCACCACATGACCTTGTTGTCCACACAAAAAGCAACTTCGCATGTCCACACGATCATGTTGAGATTTGGCAAAAACAGATGCAACAGAAGGTTATTGACTCACATTTTTAGTGAAACTCTTGGCCAAATCATTAGACGATACAGACTTCTTTTTCATATAAAAGTCAAGGTTAGAACAGTTGGAAAAACTTTGCAATGTATCTGTTCCAGTTGATTTCACAAAATGAACCTTTTTAGCATGTTTTAACAATTGGTTTGCTTTAATCAATTGGTCTGATGAGTTTGATGTTTTGGCACAAACATATTGACGTTCAAGATCTTGTGTCTTGTCAGTTTCATTGTACAAAACGCTTTCGATCAGTTCAGGTTTGATAATACTAATCGGAATGTCTTTTTCAGTGAACATCGTGTTCATTCCCTTTAACTTAAAAACACGAGCAGATGATGGCTTAGAAACAATAGGATTGATGAAACGTATCAAGTCCTCGTCAGAAATCTTCGGTTTTTCTGATTTCTTTGCCTTCACAGGTTTAACTTTCATTTGTTCTTCCTTTTTCACATGAGGTTTGTATGAACCATACACAGCTTCCTCAAATTCATGAGGCTCACAAAGAATGTGATTTGAACTTGGAATGTTCTCATTTTTGTGTATAACCTCAGGTTCAAACACATCCTCAATAATCACTTTATCAACATTTTCAACAAAGACTTTGTTGCTTTCAACATGAGGTTTTTGAGTTGCAGGTTGGGCTTTAACAGTTTCAGGTTTAACTGGTTTAGATTTTTCTGAAATCACAGGGTCTTTCACAATCACATCCTCTTCTCTTTTAGCAAAAAGATTTGCTTTATAATCATTGTGAAATGGTGGTGGAGTTTCAATAAAACCTATACCCTTTTTCGAATCTTTTTGCTTACAAGATACTTCAATTATTTCGTTTAGCAAAAATGAAGAGTTTCTAAATTTTCCTAACTTGTTCTTTAACTCAAGAACCTCATTCTAAAGCTTGGTTATCTTTGAACTATGTTTCAAAATTTCTTGAAACTTTTGATCATTTATTGTCATTTTAATAGATAACTCAGCCTTGAGATCGTGGTTACTTGTCGACAAAGCTTCAATCTTCTCTCGAGATCTCATTTGAGATTCAAGAGATTGTCGATAAGTATCCTTTAGTGAAGCAATTTCTCTCACTAAATTATCATTATGGTTCTTTAAAGACTCTAACTTAGGTTTGTTAGTCTCACATTCAACACAAGTTACTTTAGCAGACGAATTAGCAGAGATAGAAGGACTAACCTCATTGATCTTAGCCATGCAAGTAAAAGTGGTTGGATTATTAACACATGAATCATCAGAGTCCGATTCAGTATCATTGTCAGACGATAACTCACTTCCGCTTGCATCTTGAAAAACATCATTTGTCTTGAACATAACCAAATTGGCTTGATTGCCATTACATAGTAGTTCTTGTGACCAATCAGTCCCATCTGCTAACATTGCTTGTGACCAAGAAGTAGACGGTTTCTTTTCAGTATCATTACCTCGTGATGTAGAAGAACTTTGGGTTTGACCACGAGGACCAGTATACTCCTTTTTCGGCTTATCACACTCTTTTGCAAAGTGTCCGAATTCTTGGAAATTATAACACTTAACCTTCAATTTATCAAAACCCAACTTGTTTAACGCGAGAAGATATTTGCCGGTTCTTTGCATAAACCTTTTTACCTTACGAACTGTTCCATTTCAAGTCCATAATCTCTAAGTCATCCGGATCAATCTGATCATAGTCTTCATCAGTCAAATCACTAGTGGCAATCTTACTACTCACCATATTCTCATAGGAAGACATGAAGGCTGTCAAGAAAGCAAAGTTTTGTTCAACTTCCTTCATGTTGACAGTCGGTGGTGGTGAGAATTGATTTGTAGTGGATGAATTTTCAGATCCTTCAGAAGAACTAGAAACATTTGGTGAACTAGAATTTCCAGCTGTGTAGAAACATGCTCGTGGATCACTATAAATACATGTAGCATTATCACTTGCATGTTGTGTAAGAAATGCGGTGATTGGAGAGATGGTTGAACTCAAGGGCATACTCCCACCATAAAAAACAGGATCTTGATTGTCCTTAGAAGACTTTTGACATTTGAGATCGTACTCTCTTGCTTCGATCTTTTGCATGAATTCGGATGCAGTCAAGTCTTCATTGTTGAAGTAATTGTTCTCATTCAGAACCCTCAAAAACGTAGAATAAGAACTCGGTAGTGCACTCTTGATAGTATTAATCTTATAAACTTCAGAAGTTTCCAACTTCATTTTATCCATCTTAGCTATCAAATGATTAAACCTTGTTGTCATCTCCTCGACAGTCTCACCCTTTAGTAGGTTAAAGTTTCTAAACTGAAACTTGAGCATTACCTTCTTACTTTCAGCCGTGTTACCCATACTCCTCATACGAATGTGTTGGAATAACGAAGCAAAAATCTTTATGCTACCAACTTGGTGAAAGATGTTTTCAGGTAAAGCCATTGTAAGAGTAGAGTAGGCTTTTGTCTCAATCTATAACGCTTTCTTTTCTTCTTGAGAGTATTGAGAGATAGCTTTAGGTGTGAAGCCGATAGTCTCATCTCCAATCATAAGAACGGTATATACCTCATCCAGGCAATACGAACAATCAGGGTGAACAGACCTTCACCCTAGATGTGCACGGAAACGGGGTTCCCACTAAGCAAAATCGCTAAATTTCATTAAACGTGGACATTTTGAATGTGAACCAATCTCGGTGTCCAGTTGCAACATTTTTTGCATTAACATATTTTGGGAAGTCAAATAATACATACCAGCCATGTTGACAAATGACAAGACACTCAAAATTCAAGGGTCAAATTTGAAAATTTCTTAACGAACTGTGAACTTTAATTTTAACGAACTGTAAACAGTAGTTAACAAATCACAATTCACGAATTAAAAGTTGTCCAGGTAATGAATCAGGAATAGAAAATGAATCTGAAATGTTAACGAATCTGTAAGGTTTAAACGTACTTGTCAACGAATTAGTTTGATGAAATGAGTCAACGAATCGGATTAATGAATCTGATTTCAGAGTAACGAATCACTGAGTAAACCTTAACGAATCACTTAACGAATTAAATGACAAATTAGCTACAGTTGATAATGAATCAACTATAGCGAATCAGGTTGTTACAACGGTTGTAATAAACTCTGACAACTATTGCCACGTGGCAAAAAAATGTTAGATTTAAAGTTAACGAATCTGGACACGTGTCACACGAAGTGAATGACACGAATGATAAAAAGTAACGAATTGGAACACGAAGTAGCGAATTAGTATAACGAATTGATTGAGATTATAACGAATCTTCAAATCTTCAAACATTCATCATGCATTTCCAGAATTCTGGAAAACATATGAACACCAAACGAAATCTGTTATACTCTTTCAATACCTTACCAAATCTCACAATTTACCTACCAAAATACTCGAAAACACAACGTGAAACCAATTCAAACCATCCCGTAACCAATTACCCTTAACTCGTGATCAATTCAACCAAAAACCAACCTCTGTTTCGGTCAAATCAAATCCAAACCACACAATAACAACTAACCAATCCAAATCACAATTCCAACTCACAAATCCTTTCCAGTACCTTACCAAACACAGATCCAATCCAATCAATCCATAACACAATAAAATTCACACTTAATTTGATCCAAATTTAAACCGTAAACTTAATAATACCAAAATAACAATTAACAGTCCTATAATAACGAATTAACACTCGAATCAAGAGCAATCGAACACCGAAAGTTCTGATACCACTTGTGAAACCCTAGAAACGATCTCAGATCTAGGATTACTTAACCAATTATGCGGATCTAGTTCATGATGCTATTGATTATATGTTATATATTAGTATTAGTATTAGTTGTATATATTCGTATGTATAAGATTAAACATGTTAATGAAGCTTGAGAGATAGAGTAGATCTGGACAGAGGTTCGATAATATAATTCTCAAAAAACTTAAATTAACAGTGGACACACCACTATATATAGAAGATGAATTCTAGTTCGTTACACATTCCGTAACGAACTAGTCTTCACTTCGTTATATTACAATAAACAAAATAACTTTAACGAACTACATCCTGATTCGTTAAACATCCTTAATGAATCAGGGTATAACTTAACATAAGGTCTAATTCGTTAAACATGCTTAACGAACTAGACAGTTCCCTAACGAACTAGCTTTATAATAATATAACTTTTTCATTAAATAAACAATAAAACTTAACGATAGATACAAAGACTCGAGACGCAAAACCGTGTAATAACAAACGGTATACCCTTGACGGTGGTCAGGTTGCATCTCTCCGGTTTCCAACGCCGCCGAATACGATTTTGACTATTACGGCTCCGATTCGTCTGTTTCCGGGTTCCCTTTTGAAAAACCCAGGCGACGACGATGCTTTGACTGTTGCTGGATTCCGTTTTGGAACCCTAGGTGACAGTGGACGGTCATCGGCCACCGGTAACATGCGGTTGTCGAGGAAGTATAAAGTGACTGTTTTTTGGTTGTTTTTGTATAGCATTCAACAATATTGATTTCTCCTTCTTAGGTTTCTTTCTTGGAATACCAGACATTTTTTTTATACTTAGACCATGAGTAGTCATAAAGCCCCACCCCTAGGCATTATGCGCCACGTGACGCCCAGTCAGAGTTATGATTTTATACAAAAACATGGTGTAGTCATAAAGCCCCACCCCCAGGCATTATGCGACACATGGCGCTCAGTCACCATTAATTGTTTTTGTTTTTTAAATAAATAATTCATATAAATAATAGATATAAAATTAAAAACCTACATTAAAAGTAAAAAAATACATTAAACTCACAAATAAAAACAAAATTAAAATAAAAAAAAAATACATTAAACTCACAAATAAAAACTAAATTAAAATGAACAAAAAACATTAAATTAAAAAAATACAATAAAAACTAAATTAATAAGACTACATGTTGTATTTTTCAAAAATTTTCTTTTGCCGAATTGCTTTTAGAGATTGGACTCTCGGGTCGTCTTCGGATAACTCCTTTGTTAGAACCTCGTTGTCGTTGTCCAGTTCATTCCTTTTAAGTCGACGGCTTCCAAATTTACTTGAAGACGTTTAGCTCCAAGTTCTTGTATATCTTTGAGTCGAATGTTCATTTCTTTCAAATGACCTTCCATTTCGACATTCGAACCCGTTTCCGACGACGACGCGGCCCCTTTCTCCTTTCCCTTCCCTTGCTTCTTCTACCCTCCGGTCGAGTCATCTCGGTAATATCCGCATAAGGATTCTCGGCTTCATTATCGCTTAGGTTGAAGTTTCGAGCGTCGGAACGGGGCGTGTCTGGATCAACCGAAGACAATGTTTTAGACATTTTTTTACGGGACCACCTTCGGCATTGGCATCCAAAACCTGGCCCCATTTTGGGTGAAACCTCAAGTAATATTTCCAAATACCAAAGTAACTGAAGGCCCCCGACACCTTATGTTGATACTATGTCAACGCATTTTCCATGACTTCCGCGTCCGAGACACCGCTACTCCTCGTTCGATTCATCTGAGAGATAACCGTATGGAAACCCATGCATTTGGTGTTTTTGTCGCCCCATTTCGACAATAAGGAATATTTTTCTCGATGCGAGTCCCCGCCAAGTTCGTGGAACAACTCTTTAATTTTGTGCCAAAATACCCCTGCTTTTTGTTAGTTTGCTAAAAAAAATAAAAACACTACAAGTTCAATGTTTGTTCTAAGAAATTTAAAAAATATATATGTATTTTAAAAACCTACCACACTTGGCATCTTCCGATATCACGAACCAAGCATGAGCACATAGTACGCACTCGTCGTTCTTCCACGGTATCACCATCTTTTTAACCCGAGGTTCGCCGGCGGGCTTCTTTGCGTGTTTTCTCGGACGTCCGCGTTTGCTCGAACCGCCGACGGTCTCCGGGACGGGTAGTATCTCCGGCACGAACTCGTCGTCGGGTTGGGAACCCGAACCGGCAAAAATGTTTGTGGTTGGGTTTTGGAAACCGTGCACCGCATTTGGCTTAGAGTTTCCTATATATGCAATGTACGCGACCTTTTGCGCGTCGAACGGATGCGGGGGTTGAGGGACGGGGACGGTTGGCATCGGGGCGGTAGATGGGTTCGTTTGTGGATTTTGGTTGCCTTGACGGGCAAATTGACCAAAATCGAGAACATTTTGGTTGTTATTCGGAAATATTTTGGTAGTGTTGTAGTAGAAATATTTGTGTAAAAATATATTTGGTATACAAGTGGGAGAAAGGAATGTGTTAAAAAAATGAGGTTTGGTTTGTTTTGATAGTATAGATTTAGTTAATAAATTTTTTTTTAAAACCAACGGCTACCCCAACGGTGACATTGAGCCCAACGGTAATTTTTTTTGATTTTTGTGTCTTTTCAAGCGTTATACTCAAAACGCTTTAAAAAAAACCACAAAACGCCGGGGGGGGGGGACGGTGTGCCCCCGGCGTTATACACCAAAACGCCGTGCAAAACGTTGGACTACGGATGGTCTTATTCAGTCTTTTGTTGCTAAATTTTGAGGCTTTTGTACATTGTTGCAGAATTTTAGGCTTTTTTTTTGTTCTCCCTTTGATGGTGTTCATGTTCTTCTTCAAACATATTAAATGAAAGTGACCAGTAAGTGATTGAAATGATGAAACAAGTTACTCCTGAGAATTACATTAATTGTTATATAAGTGTGTTTGACGGTTGTTAGTTACATGAAACAGATTGATTGTATGCTCCAATTGTGTGGTGGTGGTGTGGTTGTGCGTTTTCTTTTGTGTGGTTTTTCGGTCTGTACCGGTAGACGTTTTCCCCAG
This sequence comes from Bidens hawaiensis, assembly GCF_021521415.1. Classification (NCBI taxonomy): domain Eukaryota; kingdom Viridiplantae; phylum Streptophyta; class Magnoliopsida; order Asterales; family Asteraceae; genus Bidens; species Bidens hawaiensis. The sequence continues at coordinate 5,972 of NW_027506413.1, read as the reverse complement.
CTCTAGTCGTCGATGGTTTCTGCAGGTTCCTTGACGTTTGTTAATTGGTTTTATTATGTTAGGATTTTGTTGTCTTTCCCTAATTTGATTTGATTGGAAGTGCAAATGTATGCATAGATCTAAATCAGGAACATGGCTATTGCTCCTGAGCCTTATTTTCATTTGTTTCCCATGTTTGTGTATTATGTCCTAGGGTTTATTGACGCATTTTAGACATAGAGGGTGCATAGCTGTTGGATTTTTGTGTCGTTGGTCTGTATGTGATTTCCTATTTTAAGCTTCATATTAGGTGTTTGATCATGTGCCTCAATGATCGCTTATGAGTTATGCCGACCTGCATTTGTGTTTAGTGAATTGTTGTTTGCAGTTGTGTTTATTAATTAAACTCTTTGGTGTGTGTAGTTGCAGTTGTGCTTTTTAAATGCTTACATGGTCGGTCGGTGTTTGTATTTTAATACTATTAGCATATGCTTATCTTTGGTTGTTTTATGTGTTCTTTGGGCTTCTCTTAGCTGTTTGTTCTTTTAGGTTGAAGACACACGCGTATCGTTCTTTTACATTTTCCATATTTCTTATAGATAGGTCTATAATCTTTATGTGTCCTTTTGTGTGTCTGTGATGTTGGTCCTTTGGTTATGTTTGTTTTGACAATGTCTTTTGTTTGATATTTTTATTTGCTATAGAGATTAAGAATTTTGCTCTCACATTTCACTGTTATCAACATGCCACAAGAAAAAAGAGCCATAACTGGGTCATGGTCGTTTAGTAATGGAAACCAAGATCAGTCCTCCAGAAACCATTTTGATCTCTTTGTGTTAATTCAGATTGAAAATACGAACACGTCTAACTGTATTGATGATGGTGACTGTGATAAAGAATCATTTTAATCACGCCACTGTGGGTTCCATGGCCGGGACCGGGGGGTGTGAGTCGGACCGTCGTCCGATGCACATAGTTTTAGGGCGCCATCTCTAAGAAAAATATTGCTTAAGAAATGTGTAGACGAGGATAACACAACCACAAAATGGCAGATGACTACCAAGTGAAGAGGCCGATGATGTATTTCGATCATAAAAAAGAAGCTAAGGAGTAAGGACCTGACAAACAACACTCTTTCTGTTAAGATGGTTGGGAGTGGTCCAGTTTTCATCACTCACCACACCCAATGGTGGTGTGCCACCTCACCCCACCACATTCCATCACTAGTGATGGAATTTAGTGGGGGTGGTGGTAGTTTCACTCACTAAATAATATCACTTTCCCATTCTGTTTTCGGTTCAAACTACTTGTCCACTTGATTTATATACATACATATATATATATACATCCTACCCCTCGTCTCTTTCTATGTTCAAATCCTTTGACCCAAATCAAACCCTAAAAATTTCAATTCTTCACAAATTGAATTGATTACAAACTTATATTGATTCAACACTTCAAGATCTGTCTGATTAACTCTCAGATCTCATCTGTTTCAAAAGGTAGGCTTTTTGTTATTATTATTTTTTCTCTTTGATCTTCAAAAAATCTTGAATCTAATGATAAAAATCGAGTCTTGTTTATGTTTTTTGTATCTGGGTATTATTAAAGATTGGATATTTTCTCTATTTTTATCTTGTTTCGTATAAATTATTGCAGATCTGGTTCAATATCTTGGGCTTCAACAATCACCTCCTCAGGCTTCACCACGTGATGGCCATCACGGCCGGACCCCATCACAAATGGTGGAGGGACCGGCGGCGGTGTTCCATGGTGGATAAAGCGTGATGGGGGGCTATCACGGACCACCCCGTCCCCCCTAAACATTGCAGCCGGAAGCTAAAATGACCTCGGGCTCATCAAAGACCAGCCACGCAAAAACAAAGTTTTTGTAAATCACTTGCTAGCTGATCACTTTACTACACTTTATATAGTTCAAAATTATTATGCATAGGCCTTAGTCATTTTGTAACCAATCCCTAAAACTATGTTGTAATGAATCCTAAAACACTTATCTTATAATCACATTCTGTGAATGCTTTATGTTATGACCGCACGGAACACTCTTCAAGACCCAGTGCAACGCGCGGGTAGTAATAATTTGTTTATACTAATTTGATTGGATTGGATTTTATTTTATCATTGGTGGCGATGGTGGCGATGTCGACGGCGGCAGTGGTAGTGGTGGCTATGGTTGTGGTGGTGTTGAGAAAGTAAGGTGAAGGAGGAATGGAATGGAAAAAAAGGAGGGGGGGCGTGAATGAATGATTTTGATGGAATGAAATTCCGTGTGTAATGGATGATTCAATTCCATTGAGCAACCAAACACCACTTTTTTCATTCTCACGCAATGAATCATTCTATCCTCGTGTCATTCCTGCATACCAAACGCTACTTCAATGTGTAACGAGCAAAGCTCAAAGCCTCAAACCGGTTTACCTGACCCGACCCGGCCCGGTGTACCTGACCCGGAACCAGTTCCTACCCGTACCTGACCTGCGGGTAGGACCAGGCATAGGATTTCTCACCGGAGTCGTACTCGGAACCGGTGAAACCGAAACCGGAAATACCTGGTCAAATCCCGTCCCTACCCGAAACCCGAAAAAACCGATGGAACCGGTTAAATATACCTGGAACCGATTCCGACCTGGTTCTCGGTTATGAAAATACCCGGTTTATGCACCTCTATTCTATGTTGGCTAATCTGACTAACTAGTGATCCGGCCCACTGACATCGGAAGTTGATCCCGTCCAATTACAGTTCACACGTTTTAGGCCCTAACACCCAATCACCTAGGAGAGCCTACCAACTCAAGTCCAGGTCCACACTTTTTCATTCGGCCCCACCCGATAAAAATGTTCGGCCTAGAGGTGCACATTCCGGTTAACTAATAGCCAGTTAATTATTTGTCGGGAAATAACGGGTTAGACCGGTTAATCGGGTTGGGTACTAACCGGTTAATCGGTCAGGTACTAACTGGTAACCCCTACCCAGTATAACTGGTAACCGAACCGGTTAATTGGCGAATAAACGGAAAAAAATGTTTTTTTTTTAAATCGATTAGCCGGTTTGTAACCGGTTTCGGAAATCAATAATATAAACCGGCGGTTAGAACTGGATATAAACCGGTTAGTGGTGGACTGGTTACTAACTGGTTAGATTTCCGGTTAGAAATTGATTAACCGGTTAGCTTGTACAAATTAGTTAAATGTAAACATTTTATAAAATGTTAGCTAGCTATCTAGGTAGTTAACTTTAGTGGATAAATTTTTTGAAAATTCATACTTGCATTTTTAACTTTAATAAAATGTTAGCAGAACATGCACACTTGTGTTACTATGTAATGTAGCCATTTGGATTTTATGGTCATTAAGTGAAATGATTCACTCATTAGGTACACCTCAATACTATTGGATACTTTTTAAATATGTACGATACCATATTATCCAGTTGTACAACTATTTAAAACACTTGTACAACTCCCAACAGGAGACATACCCTCGTTACAAGATTATTATTTTAAGGAAAAATTCCTAAAATAGTATAATGGATGAGAGAGAAGATCTAAATAGTCCAAAAGTTGTTAAAATTACAATTTTAGTCCAACCAAATAAATCTCTGTCGTGACATTTGGATTCCCGCCAATAGTTTTCATCTACCAATGAAACCTTACCACGTGTTTTTTTGAAATTCGTCTGAGCAAATGGATTTCAAGTGAATTTTGTCTTTGGAGACGATTCTCAAAAAAACATGCACCACCACCACCTCCACCACCATAATCATGATCTTCATTTTCCTGCCACCACCATCATCATGATCCTTATTTTCCGGCCAGCAGCAGCACCACCACCATCATCATGATCTTCATTTTCCGGCCACCACCACCATTATTGTTGCAGACACACAAAACCCATATTTCTTCTTCAATAATCCACCTCATTTGGAGACGATTCTTCTTCAATACCTATCTTTCTTCTTCACCTTTAACAAAATCAAGAACTGAAAGTTTGACTTTTATGGTTGTTTGGTGACTTTGGTATTAGGATTAAATCAAGTCATCAAACACATTTTGTGGTGGTACCAGTGGAGATGATAATGGTGGCGGTGGTGCCGGTGGCCGGAAAATGGAGATCATGTTGGTGGTGCTGGTGTATTTTTTTTGAAAATTGTCTTCGAAGACGGAATTTTCATGAAATTCATCTGCTCAGATTAATTTTAAAAAAACACAGATTTCAATGATTTTTGGAGATGGTTTTCGTTCCAAAATTATCGGTCCAGATGGATTTCATTGGAAAACCATCGGTTTTCGTCAGAACCTTTAAAAGTGGCACGGCTTCATTGATAGACGGAAACTATCGGCAAGAATCCAAATGTCACGACGAAGATAGATTTGGTTGGACTACAATTGTAATTTCAACAACTTTTGGACTATTTTAATATTCTCTCTCATCTATTGGACTATTTTGAGAATTTTTCCATTAGTAGAATTTTCCCTTAGTGGGAAAGTTCCCAAAATAGGCCGAGGGAGGAGATAGATTCCTAATTTAGGCCAAAAATTTTGAAATTCCCACAATGATCCATTGACCCATGAGATTTCAAGCCAAACCCATCTCCGCTGTGACATATGGGTTCGTGCCAAATCTGTGAGATTTCAAGCCAAATCCGTTTGACCTGTGAGATTTTTAACCAAATCCATATAACCCGTAAGATTTCAAGCAAAATCCGCCTGATCCGTGAATTTTGATACCAAAACCGTTCCCTTGAAAACCATCTCCTCTGTGAGATTTCAAAAAAGTTTGATTTCACCTCCATCCACCACTGATTCACCCCACCACCACCACCACCGCCGCCTCATTTCTTTGATTCACCACCACTACCATCTTCTTTGAAATATTTACCCTATCTCCAACCATCGTTGCATTCACCATCTCCGCCCACCGCCGTATCCACCATCCAATATCACCATCTTTGGCCACCGTCACCTTCACCATCCAACATCAACATATCCGGCCACCATCGCCTTCACCATCCAACATCAACATATCCGGCCACCGCTGTCTTCGTGCTAGCCTCCATTTCATGGTGAAAAAAATATGTCGTCTTCCAACATCAACATATCTGCATCTGTCGTCTTCCCCGGTTTTCGGCAAGTGGAAGTGGTGGTGAATCAATAGTTCTGTCGTCTTCTCCGGTTTCCGGCAAGTGGCGGTGGTGGTCAATCAATGGTTCTGTCGTCTTCTCCGTTTTCCGGCAAGTGGTGGAGGTGGTGGTGGTGAATCAATGTTGGAATGAGGTGGATTTTTTTTTCAAAAACCCATGGATGGGACTGTTTTGGTATGAAATCTCACGTGTCAGACGGATTTTCTTAATTTTCCCCAGAATGTATCCTTATTTTTGGCCTAATTCTTCTTCTGATGGTCGATTCAACCTCTGATCAATAAGATATACCTTGGTTATATTTCATCTCTTCAACAAGTTTAGTAATGAGCTTAATGGCCCTATTGTTCCGTTGGAGAGAAGAACCTATGATTAGCTTTTCGGGAAATTTCCAAACGAACAATTTCAACGAAATCTTTCAATTTATTATTTTACTATGTTCAACTCTATGTATTCCTCTATCCATAGATTACATTGAATGTACAGAAATGGCTATAACGGAGTTTCTCTAATTCGTATTTACAGCTACTATAGGAGGAATGTTTTTATGTGGTGCTAATGATTTAATAACTATCTTAGTAGCTCCAGAATGTTTCAGTTTATGCTCCTATCTGGATATACCAAGAAAGATGTACGGTCTAATGAGGCTACTATGAAATATTTACTCATGGGCGGGGCAAGCTCTTCTATTTTGGTTAATGGTTTCTCTTGGCTATATGGTTCATCCGGGGGGAGAGATCGAGCTTCTAAAAATAGTGAATGGTCTTATCAATACACAAATGTATAACTCCCCAGGAATTTCAATTGCGCTCATATTCATCACTGTAGGAATTGG